>NW_021166969.1:0-32753 GCF_900634415.1 Cottoperca gobio | reverse complement strand
GTCATTTGCATGTGTCTTGATCCCTCCCAGTGTGTGTCACTTGATCCCTAGGCATGGTAGTCATTTGATCCTCCCATGTGTGTTCACTTGATCCTCCATGGGTAGTCAATTGATCCTCCCATGGTAGTCAATTTGATCCCTCCCATGTGTGTCACTTGATCCTCCCATGGTAGTCAATTTGGATCCTCCACTGTGTGTCACTTGATCCCTCCCATGGAGTCAAATTTGATCCTCCCATGTGTAGTCCCCTTTGATCCCTCCCATGGTTAGTCAACTTTGATCCTCCCATGGTAGTCAATTTGATCCCTCCCATGTGATGTCCACTTCTATCCATCCCATGGTAGGTCAATTTGCTCCCTCCAATGTGAGTCATTCCTATCCATATCCTATCCCTCCCATGGTAGTCAATTTGATCCCATCCCATGTGGTAGTCACTTGATCCCTCCCATGTGTAGTCCAAGTTGATCCTATCCCATGGTAGTCAATTGGTCCCTCCCATGTGTGGTACTTTGATCCTCCCATGGTAGTCAATTTGATCCTCCCATGGGTAGTCACTTGATCCCTCCCATGTGATGTCACTTTGATTCCTCCCATGTGTAGTCAATTTGATCCTCCCATGGGAGTCAATTTGATCCCTCCCCATGGTGTCACTTGATCCCCCTCCCATGTGTAGTCAATTTGATCCTCCCATGGTGTCACTTTGATCCTCCCATGGTAGTCAATTTGATCCCTCCCATGTGTGTCACTTGATCCTCCCATGGGTGTCAATTTGATCCCTCCCATGGTAGTCAATTTGGATCCCTCCCATGTGTGTCCATTTGATCCTCCCATGGTAGTCAATTTGATCCTCCCATGGGTGTCACTTGATCCCTCCCATGGAGTCAATTTGATTCCTCCCATGTGTGTCACTTGATCCTTCCCATGGTAGTCAATTTGATCCTCCCATGTGTGTCACTTGATCCTCCCATGGTAGTCAATTTGATCCTCCCATGTGTGTCACTTGATCCTCCATGGTAGTCAATTTGATCCTCCCATGGTAGTCAATTTGATCCCCCCATGTGTGTCACTTGATCCTCCCATGGTAGTTCAATTTGATCCTCCAATGGGAGTCAATTCTATCCCTCCCATAGGTAGTCAATTGATCCCTCCCATGTGTGTCACTTGATCCTCCCATGGTAGTCAATTTGATCCCTCCCATGGTAGTCAATTTGGTCCCTCCCATGTGTGTCATTTGATCCTCCCATGGTAGTCAATTTGATCCTCCCATGGGTGTCACTTGATCCCTCCCATGGGAGTCAATTTGATTCCTCCCATGTGTGTCACTTGATCCTCCCATGGTAGTCAATTTGATCCTCCCATGGGTGTCACTTGATCCCTCCCATGGGAGTCAATTTGATCCCTCCCATGGGTGTCACTTGATCCCTCCCATGGGAGTCAATTTGATCCCTCCCATGGGTGTCACTTGATCCCTCCCATGTGTGTCACTTGATCCTCCCATGGTAGTCAATTTGATCCTCCCATGTGTGTCACTTGATCCTCCCATGGTAGTCAATTTGATCCTCCCATGGTAGTCAATTTGATCCCTCCCATGTGTGTCACTTGATCCTCCCATGGTAGTCAATTTGATCCTCATGGGAGTCAATTTGATCCCTCCCATGTGTGTCACTTGATCCTCCCATGGTAGTCAATTTGATCCTCCCATGGGTGTCACTTGATCCCTCCCATGGTAGTCAATTTGATCCTCCAATGGGAGTCAATTTGATCCCTCCCATTGGTGCATGTCTCCATGAGTGTCAATTTGATCCTCCCATGTGTGTCAATTGATCCTCCCATGTGTAAGTCAATTTGATCCTCCCATGGTAGTTCAATTTGATCCCTCCCATGTGTGTCACTTGATCCTCCAGGGTAGTCAATTTGATCCTCCAATGGGAGCAATCTATCCCTCCATGGTAGTCAATTATTGATCCCTCCCATGTGTGTACACCGTGATCCTCCACTGGTAGTCAATTGATCCTCCATGGGTAGTCAATTTGATCCCTCCCCTGTGTGTCACTTGTCTCTCCAGGGATGTCAATGTTTGATCCCTCCCATGGTAGTCAATTTGGTCCCTCCCATGTGTGTCATTTGATCCTCCCATGGTAGTCAATTTGATCCTCCCATGGGTGTCACTTGATCCCTCCCATGGGAGTCAATTTGATTCCTCCCATGTGTGTCACTTGATCCTCCCAGGGAGTCAAATTGATCCTCCCATGGGAGTCACTTGATCCCTCCCATGGGGTCCCCCCCCAATTTGATCCTCCCATGGGTGTCACTTGATCCCTCCCATGGGAGTCAATTGATCCCTCCATGGGTGTCAGGATCCCTCCATGTGTGTCACTTGATCTCCATGGTAGTCAATTTGATCCTCCCATGTGGTCACTTGTCCTCCCATGGTAGTCAATTGATCCTCCATGGTAGTCAATTGACCCTCCCATGTGTGTCACTTGATCCTCCATGGTAGTCAATTTGATCCTCCCATGGGAGTCACTTGATCCCTCCCATGGTAGTCAATTTGATCCTCCATGGTGTCACTTGATCCTCCCAGGAGTCAATTGTCTCCATGTGGTCACTTGATCCTCCCATGGTAGTCAATTTGATCCTCCCATGGTAGTCAATTTGATCCTCATGCTGGTGTCACTTGATCCTCCATGGTAGCAATTTGATCCTCCATGGGAGTCAATTTGATCCCTCCCATGGTAGTCAATTGATCCCTCCTGTGTGTCACTATATCCTCCATGGTAGTCAATTTGATCCTCCAATGGTGAATAGTCAATTGATCCCTCCCATGGTAGTCAATTTGATCCCTCCCATGTGTGTCACTTGATCCTCCCATGGTAGTCAATTTGATCCTCCCATGGTAGTCAATTTGATCCTCCCATGGGTGTCACTTGATCCCTCCCATGGGAGTCAATTTGATCCCTCCCATGGGTGTCACTTGATCCCTCCCATGTGTGTCACTTGATCCTCCCATGGTAGTCAATTTGATCCTCCCATGTGTGTCACTTGATCCTCCCATGGTAGTCAATTTGATCCTCCCATGGTAGTCAATTTGATCCCCCCAGTGTGTCACTTGATCCTCATGGTAGTCAATTTGTGTCCTCCAATGGGAGTCAATTTGATCCTCCCATGGTGAGTCAATTGATCCCTCCATGTGTGTCACTGATCCTCCCATGGTAGTCAATTTGTCCTCCATGGTATCATTTGATCCCCCATGTGTGTCACTTGATCCTCCCATGGTAGTCAATTGATCCTCCCATGGTAGTCAATTTGATCCCTCCCATGGGTGTCACTTGATCCTCCCATGGTAGTCAATTTGATCCCTCCCATGGTAGTCAATTTGATCCCTCCCATGTGTGTCACTTGATCCTCCCATGGTAGTCAATTTGATCCTCCCATGGGAGTCAATTTGATCCCTCCCATGGTAGTCAATTTGATCCCTCCCATGTGTGTCACTTGATCCTCCCATGGTAGTCAATTTGATCCTCCCATGTGTGTCACTTGATCCTCCCATGGTAGTCAATTTGATCCTCCCATGGTAGTCAATTTGATCCCTACCATGTGTGTCACTTGATCCTCCCATGGTAGTCAATTTGATCCTCCCATGTGTGTCACTTGATCCTCCCATGGTAGTCAATTTGATCCTCCCATGGTAGTCAATTTGATCCCTCTCATGTGTGTCAATTTGATCCTCCCATGGTAGTCAATTTGATCCCTACCATGTGTGTCACTTGATCCTCCCATTGTAGTCAATTTGATCCTCCCATGGTAGTCAATTTGATCCCTCCCATGTGTGTCACTTGATCCTCCCATGGTAGTCACTTGATCCCTCCCATGGGAGTCAATTTGATCCCTCCCATGGGTGTCACTTGATCCCTCCCATGGGTGTCACTTTGATCCCTCCCATGTACCTTGTCGGTCCCTCTCTCTCTCCCTCCCCTGGCTCTCTCTCTCTCCAGGAGGCGGTACCATTCTGTGGGGAAGAGAGGAGGCTTGTAAAACAGCATGTCACCCAGCTGGGTACATTTTCCATGCTTGTCTTATCATATTAATAAATGATTGAACACTAACACTCTCTCTGTCTCTCTCTTTTTAATTAAGTAAGAGTACAAAATTATCAAAATATGCTTCCACTATATACTTTTAATAAGTTCCAAAAGTAGGTCTGTCATTATTCAGAATGGTGCATTTCAGCGCTCGCTCGCTCTCTGTCTTTCATTCTTTCATTCTTTCATTTAGCTGTTCAAGCCTTGTTTATTATTTATATATTACACACACAGGAGATGACATTTTAAAATCATTTTATTGACAGAGCTACAGGTGTAAAGGAGGTGGCGTCTCCGGGGTTAGGGTTGGCTGAAGGTATAAATATGTGTCCGGATTAAAGAACACGGAAACAGACTTTATGTCTAACAATGATACAAAGGATATTAATCTAACAATTACAATACGATAATACACAGTATAGCATGTCGAATAACATGAAGAGAAGTCATAGTCCCTCTCTCTGTCCCTCCCTCCGCCCCTCCGTCCCTGTCTGTCTGTCTGTCCTCCCCCGGCCTCTCTCTCTCTCTGTCGATCCCTCCCATGTGTGTCACTTGATCCTCCCATGGGAGTCAATTTGATCCTCCCATGTGTGTCACTTGATCCTCCCATGGTAGTCAATTTGATCCTCCCATGGGAGTCAATTTGATCCCTCCCATGGGTGTCACTTAATCCTCCCATGGTAGTCAATTTGATCCCTCCCATGGTAGTCAATTTGATCCCTCCCATGTGTGTCACTTGATCCTCCCATGGTAGTCAATTTGATCCTCCCATGGGAGTCAATTTGATCCCTCCCTTGGTAGTCAATTTGATCCCTCCCATGTGTGTCACTTGATCCTCCCATGGTAGTCAATTTGATCCTCCCATGTGTGTCACTTGATCCTCCCATGGTAGTCAATTTGATCCTCCCATGGTAGTCAATTTGATCCCTCCATGTGTGTCACTTGATCCTCCCATGGTAGTCAATTGATCCTCCAATGGGAGTCAATTTGATCCCTCCCATGGTAGTCAATTTGATCCCTCCCATGTGTGTCACTTGATCCTCCCATGGTAGTCAATTTGATCCTCCCATGGTAGTCAATTTGATCCCTCCCATGTGTGTCACTTGATCCTCCCATGGTAGTCAATTTGATCCTCCCATGGGTGTCACTTGATCCCTCCCATGGAGTCAATTTGATCCCTCCCATGTGTGTCACTTGATCCTCCCATGGTAGTAATCTTGATCCTCCCATGGGAGTCAATTTGATCCCTCCCATGGGTGTCACTTAATCCTCCCATGGTAGTCAATTTGATCCCTCCCATGGTAGTCAATTTGATCCCTCCTATGTGTGTCACTTGATCCTCCCATGGTCGTCAATTTGATCCTCCCATGGGAGTCAATTTGATCCCTCCCATGTGTGTCACTTGATCCTCCCATGGTAGTCAATTTGATCCTCCCATGTGTGTCACTTGATCCTCCCATGGTAGTCAATTTGATCCTCCCATGGGAGTCAATTTGATCCCTCCCATGTGTGTCACTTGATCCTCCCATGGTAGTCAATTTGATCCTCCAATGGGAGTCAATTTGATCCCTCCCATGGTAGTCAATTTGATCCCTCCCATGTGTGTCACTTGATCCTCCCATGGTAGTCAATTTGATCCTCCCATGGTAGTCAATTTGATCCCTCCCATGTGTGTCACTTGATCCTCCCATGGTAGTCAATTTGATCCTCCCATGTGTGTCACTTGATCCTCCCATGGTAGTCAATTTGATCCCTCCCATGGTAGTCAATTTGATCCCTCCCATGTGTGTCACTTGATCCTCCCATGGTAGTCAATTTGATCCTCCCATGGTAGTCAATTTGATCCCTCCCATGTGTGTCACTTGATCCTCCCATGGTAGTCAATTTGATCCTCCCATGGTAGTCTTGGTTGACACGCCTCGTCAACATTGCGTGGAAGTCTGGGACAGTGCCTAGGGGTTGGCAGACCGGGGTGGTGGTTCCCCTATTTAAAAAGGGGGACCAGAGAGTGTGTGCCAACTACAGGAGTATCACACTTCTCAGCCTCCCTGGTAAAGACTACTCCAAGGTACTGGAAAGGAGGGTTCGGCCGGTAGTCAAACCTTTGATTGAAGAGGAACAATGCAGATTCCGTCCTGGTCGTGGAACAACAGACCAACTCTTTACTCTTGCAAGGATCCTGGAGGGGGCCTGGGAGTACGCCCATCCGGTCTACATGTGTTTTGTGGATCTGGAGAAGGCGTATGACCGGGTCCCCCGGGTGATACTGTGGGAGGTGCTGCGGGAGTATGGGGTGAGGGGGTCACTTTTGAGGGCCGTCCAATCCCTGTACGCCCAAAGCGAGAGTTGTGTCCAGATACTCGGCAGTAAGTCAGACTCTTTTCCTGTGAGTGTTGGCCTCCGCCAGGGCTGCGCTTTATCACCAATCCTGATATCGAGGCGTAGTCTTGGAGGAGAGGGGTTGCAGTTCGGTGACCTGAGGATCTCATCGCTGCTTTTTGCAGATGATGTGGTCCTTATGGCATCATCGGTCTGTGACCAACAGTCACTGGATCGGTTCGCAGCCGAGTGTGCAGCGGTTGGGATGAGGATCAGCACCTCCAAATCTGAGGCCATGGCTCTCAGCAGGAAACCGGTGGATTGCCTACTCCGGGTAGGGAATGAGCCATTACCCCAAGTGAAGGAGTTCAAGTACCTCGGGGTCTTGTTCGCGAGTGAGGGGACAATGGAGCGAGAGATTGGCCGGAGAATCGGAGCAGCGAGGGCGGTATTACAGTCACTTTACTGCACCGTTGTGACGAAAAGAGAGCTGAGCCAGAAGGCAAAGCTCTCAATATACCGGTCGATCTTCGTTCCTACCCTCACCTATGGTCATGAAGGCTGGGTCATGACCGAAAGAACGAGATCACGGGTACAAGCGGCCGAAATGGGTTTTCTCAGACGGGTGGCTGGCGTCTCCCTTAGAGATAGGGTGAGAAGCTCAGCTATCCGTGAGAGACTCGGAGTAGTGCCGCTGCTCCTTTACGTTGAAAGGAGCCAGTTGAGGTGGTTCGGGCATCTAGTAAGGATGCCACCTGGGCGCCTCCCTAGGGAGGTGTTCCAGGCACGTCCAGCTGGGAGGAGAACCCGGGGAAGACCCAGGACTCGGTGGAGAGATATTTCTCTTCACTGGCCTGGGAACACCTCAGGATCCCCCAGTCGGAGCTGTAGGATGTGGCCCGGAGAAGGGAAGATTGGGGTTCCTTACTGGAGCTGCTGCCCCGCGACCCGATCCCGGCTAAGCGGTAGACGATGGATGGATGGATGGAGGATGTAGAAATATAAACTAAATATATTTCATTTTTTCTAAAAAAGTTCCAGAACAAAATGGGACGTAGAATCACCCAACAGTGCTTTGATGCTGTGGTACCTACCGTTGGCGGCGGGCGGGGGGTCGTCTGATCCGGGTCTCTCTCTGTCCACTTCAGCCTCACAGCACCAGGGTCTCCCCACTTCTCTCGCAGGCCGTTTCTGTGCACGGAGCAAAAGTAATCCCCCCGGTCCTCTTGCAGAACCTGATCGAAAACCAGCGACCGGTCAACGTGTTTGCTGCCAGCCTGGGAAAGAGACATTCTACTCTTAAATCCTGGCCCATGTTTGACCTCTCCGGAGGACAGGTTCAGCTCCAGCACCATCTCTTTGTTTTTGGTCCACCGCAGTACAGAGTCATCGTGTTTATCAGGGTAGTAGCACTTCAGTGTGGCCGGTTCCCCCTCTGGGACTGATGCTTCAACACCTATAAGAACATCCAGCTGGATGCGACGCTCACGGCTGCCACATTTCAACAGAAACAGTCCGGTGTCCGTGTAAACTGTGCGCGTGAAGGCAAATGAAGCGCTCTGGTTGACCCTGTCTGTGTAGTCCTCGGTCGGTTTCCAAACACCGTGCTCATGAGCAGCCACCGGCCGGGTTCCCGGGAAAGTTCTGCACCGGTCGGACAGTTTTCAGTCTCTGGAAACACAGCTGAGTCTCCTAAAATCACGTGCACACATTCTCCAAAATCAGAAATGGCAATATATATAAAGAGAGTGACTAGAAAGACCGGTTGGAGCTGTGACATCCTGAGTTTACTGAACAACGTCTCTGCACTTAGAGAGCAGATGCCGGGTCTGGTGTTACTGAGAGCCTGTAAAAAGGCCTAATTCAAAAAAGTGTAAAGTGGCCTCCGGTAGAGCAGGTGGCAGTATTATGTTTAACATGAGCTGAAAAACGTTATCCGGCAGTAAACACACAGAAGAAGAAAACAGGAACAATAACACAGAAAAAGACGAAACAATATGGATGAGAGTCACAGTGAACAGGAGATAGATGGAGACGCAGTTGTACCTGCCAAACAAGTTAAAACTGTATGCAAGTAACTAGACAAATGAGAGGAGACCTTCCCTTATTTAATAAAAAGCAGAGTCGGGCAAACTCATGCTTTTTGTAAAGTGGGCCATTCAGATGTTAGCATCGCACACGGCGGAATAAGCGATGTTCACCAGCATGAAAAATCGTCCAAGCACAAGCACGAGGCACAAACACACACTGTCAATGACTTCATGTGTGACAAGAACTGTTTCGGAGGCAGACCAAGTGACCAAAGCTGAGGGAAAGATGTAGATGCTTTGCGCCAAAAATAATGTAGCCTTCAGCTTCTGCGTTGATTTCAGTCGCAGTGTCGCGACATGTTTCCAGACTCTGACATCGCAAGGAAGTCCTCGTCGGGGAAAAAAACAAACTCATCCATCATCAAATAAATTGATGATAATAACTAATAAATAAAATACATACTTTACATAAACATGTATTTCCTGAATGTATAGGCCTATACCTGTCCCTTATGTGTTTACATTTACATTATATGGGTAGGGGCTGGGGGGCTGAGAGCTGCTAAAACATGGGCGGAGTCCGCCAAAAAAATGTCCCTTATTTTGAAATTCCAATGTTGACAGGTATGCTCTAGAAACTATACATTTAGACAGAAACGCAGTATAACCGGGCGTTGCATCACCCTAACAACAGTTATATTAATATTTACGAAACATTTAGTTGTAAATAGCAGGCATTCCCAGCAGTACAATGTGCAGTGCCTCTCGGAGGCTGTGAGCCGGAAAGTGTCGGACAAACCCTTTTCCCAGCTGTGATAGGCTCGCTAATGTCGGGGTTGGCCGTTCTCTTCTCACGATGTCTAGCTTTTCTTGAAAAGTTTGTCTTGAAAATGGCGTTGTAATTAAATCTGCGACCACATCGATCTCTTCTCCTCCTTCAGCCATTGTGGGTTGAAAAAAACAGCTTGTAGAAATCTACACAAATTAGCTCGTTCAAAGTTTGCTAGCTCTGCATAGCTCTGCCTCTCAATAGTGCGTATCCAATCAAAAGACGTGCACGTGCTGATGTTATCGTACGCCTGCTAGCTGGCCCCGGTGTTGCCAACTCGAAATCTGATTGGTTAACGCCACAGTTTTGTCTCCGTTCACTTTAAGCGACAGGCGCCCGCACTGTTGATTCTGAAGGCCTCAGGGCAGATTTCTTGGACCCTGGCAACACATCATGGCTGAAATATGATTGGATAAAAGCTCTAACATAAAGGCCAGACCTCCAAATCTCCATCTGAGGCTGGAAGCAGCGCAACCAAGAGGAAAGCTATGAAATGAAGAGAATAGACTATGAGGAATAATTTAATACATATTTGTGGAAAAAATATATCAAAATGAAATGTATATTGTGATGATGTTTAGGCCAGCAGAGAAGGCCTTGCTGGCCCTGATGGCCCGCCACTGCAAATATGTATTTCCCAGTGGTTGTGCCATGCATTGATTTAATTACCAAAACCGGAGGGCCAGTTATGACAGACATGATATTTTCTCGCGGGCTGGATATAATTGCCTTGAGTTTGACACCTGTGCAGTAAACACTGAAACGTGCACATACATGAGATAAATAATGTAAGCGTTTAGTTTGTTTAATAAAAGAGCACCTGTTCAATGAAACACTGATATCGCTATTAGTACTCGGAGACGTGTTATTCTTCAAAAATGCACGCATAAAGTTGCATTCCAATCTATTAAATATATGGCTCTCAATGAAATACATAAAAAAATATTTGGCTTTTATGGCTCTCCCAGCCATAAAGGTTCCCGACCCCTGTGTTAGACGTTAGGGTGCCCCGGCGCTGTTTTGTGTTCTTTTGTTGTCAAGTTTTCACCGAGTTTGTTTTGTTAGTTTGGCTTTTATGCCTTATTTGCTCTTGTGTTAAGAGCCCTCCTTTTGTTCTTTGTGGTGTCGTTAAAAGCAATTGTTTGTCAAATTGTCCACCATATTTAATAAATATCTTATTTGACCATCAACATCTGGTGTATGTTACTCCCTTTTCCATCGCCGAGCCAGGGTCGTAACATAAATGGGGGCTCGTCCGGGATAATGAACAGATTCCCAAAACAAAAGATGACCTGACCAGTGTCACCTATGCTAAATCGATCCTGAAGAGAGCTTAAAGCTCTAGTGGTGAGTGAGTTAGTTGAACGGGGGATGGTTGTGGTGCCAGTACAGCCAGAGCTTGAGGGGGAATCCCAAGGTGTTGACTCAGTGGCAGAAGTTGATGGCGAGGTAGACGGGCGGATGAAAACTCCGTTCACGTTGCCCCGCTATGAGCCTCTGACTTCTACCAGTTCTGGGTCCAGAGACGGGGATCGACTTAAAGTCCGCCTTGCCCGTCTCTAAATGGAAGCTCAGGAAAAAGCGCAAGACAGACAAGCTCAGCATGAGATCAGGAAGCTGGTAGTTCAAGTAGTTCCTATTTGCGGTGTACGGATGTACAGACAACTATCACTGGTTTACTTTGATACTGAAGGAAATACTTTAAAACGTGATAATTCTCATGCCGGGTCTGGTGTTACTGAGAGAGTCTTTTTTTCTAACGGACGTTTATTCGTACCCGGGACATGTTAACCTTTTGAAATTCATTGAAATTATGACCAAGAATGTTTTCTTTAGGCTGTTATTGTAACTGCTGCAGCCAAAGGAAGGCCTGTCCAATAATAAGGGTATCAAACATAGCAGGAATGTGGTCATTTGTTTGGTCGATGAAATATTATTTAACATAATTCAGCAGAAAGGTTTCAGTATAATCTTCACACTTTCACACCAAGTGTGCAAACATGTCATTGTCTCAGCAAAGCTTTGAGAATTACCACACACACACACACACACACACACACACACGATGACATTTTAAAATCATTTTTTTGAACGCTCCAGGTATAAAGGAGGTGGGGAATCAGTACAGCAATAAACAAAGTTAATATCTTCCTGAGAAAAGTAACCAGTAACATCACAGCATGATAATCTATAAATAACCACAACTCACAATGTTTCCTTCGTTTTAGTGCAAAAAAGTTAATTCTGAAAATGTTCAAATTGAATCTTTTTACAAAACATTATGAACCTGAACTTCTTTAAGAAACAAAAGTGCAATTTCAACAATATTATCAGTTTATCATTTACACATGTGTTACAACTCACTGATCACAGTGTGTGTACAGAGACACACACATTCAGTCACAGGTATCTGGAACAGCACTTTACTTTATGATCAAAACAACTCATCTTTACACTTTGCAAAGTCATCCCGCGGACTGGACCCTCTGCGGCCCGGGGGCCAAAACCGGCCCGCATGTTTGACACCCCTGTGTTAAGGTATGGACGGAGTCCGCCAGAAGAGGTCCCTTATTTTAAAATTCAAATGTTGACAGGTATGCCCCCCCTCCCCCCATTCACCTCAGAACAAGGGGGTCTGGTGAACGGTTGCATCTCCACATGAGTCCCATCTGTCGGAGATCTTCCACCTGCGGGTCCACGTGACACGTTTGATTTACAGACTATCGGGCAGCAAGTGAAGAAGAGTGGAATCAAGATGATCACACCTTCTATTATGGCGACAACCATCCAAGAGGTCTGTGTGTGCTGCAGAGGGAGACACGAGGAGTTTATCAGTGTGTGGGGGGGGGGACTCACACATGGCGGCGGGGTGGAAGGGGTCTGATCCGGGATTCTCTCGGTGACTCCGACGTTATTCAGGCTGTGGACTCTCACCCTCACAGCTTTAAGATTCTCCCTCAGTCTTTCTTCATTTTGGACGTAGAAAAAGTAATCGCTTTGGTCCTCGAGCGTAACCCCCGTCAGTGTCACCGTCAAGTCTCCCTGCAGCTTCCAGTTCGGTGACACAGATGTTCTATTCTCAAATCCTGTCCCACATGTGGTCTCTCCCGAGGACAAGTCCAGCTCTAACACCAGCGCGCCGCCTCTCTCCAGCCGGTACTTCCCGGGTTTCCCTGCAGTCTTGTAGTGGGACGGGAATGTGGCTGCGTCTCCCTCAGTCACTGATGCTTCGGAGGATTCGACAACATTAAGATGGATGAGCTTGGTCACGTCCCCGCACGTTAACTCGTACAGTCCGTCGTCATTGCAGTTTGTCTTGTTCAAGATGACGGACTCGTTTGGACTCATCCTGTCTTTGTACCCTCTCTCCGGCTTCCAACCATCCTCCCAATAAGCCACCTTCTGCTGATTGCTGCCATGGTCCAGCACCAGTGTGGCTCCTTTTTCCTTGCAATGCTCAGTTGCTGGAAACTTAACTTGGTCTCCCAGAATTGTATCCAGAGCTATTCCATAAGTTAGGTTGGCAATAAACAAGAGAGAGCGCAATGTGAGTCCTTCCATTCTCAGGCTGCGTCTGTGTCCTGTGAGCGTTGTATCACAATCCCTCAGATTTATACTCTCTCTGGGGGCGTGGCATATGCAAAGCCCGCTTTGGTTGGCTGCGACATCCTCCTCTGTTGGCCCACTCTAGTAGCAGCCAAGCTGTAGCAGCCAACCGTGGGCCAACAGAGTTGGCCCGTGTCTGACATGGTTGCCCAAACTTGTTTGGCAGGAGTCCGAAACCTGTGCTTTTTCTCCACCCCTGTGTCAACTTTTGGTGCTCTGGTCTGTCTGTGTGCTGTGTGCTTTTTCTCCACCCCTGTCAACTTGACGGACTCTGGTCTGTCTGTGTGCTGTGTGCTTTTTCTCCACTCCTGTCAACTTTTCTGACTCTGGTCTGTCTGTGTGCTGTGTGCTTTTTCTCCACTCCTGTCAACTTGACGGACTCTGGTCTGTCTGTGTGCTGTGTGCTTTTTCTCCACTCCTGTCAACTTGACGGACTCTGGTCTGTCTGTGTGCTGTGTGCTTTTTCTCCACTCCTGTCAACTTTTGGTGCTCTGGTCTGTCTGTGTGCTGTGTGCTTTTTCTCCACTCCTGTGTCAACTTTTCGTGCTCTGGTCTGTCTGTGTTGATCCTCCCATGGTAGTCAATTTGATCCTCCCATGGGCGACACTTGATCCCTCCCATGTACCTTGTCGGTCCCTCTCTCTCTCTCCTGTCAACTTTTCGTGCTCTGGTCTGTCTGTGTGCTGTGTGCTTTTTCTCCACTCCTGTCAACTTGACGGACTCTGGTCTGTCTGTGTGCTGTGTGCTTTTTCTCCACTCCTGTCAACTTGACGGACTCTGGTCTGTCTGTGTGCTGTGTGCTTTTTCTCCACTCCTGTCAACTTGACTGACTCTGGTCTGTCTGTGTGCTGTGTGCTTTTTCTCCGCGTCTGTCAACTTTTCAGACTCTGGTCTGTCTGTGTGCTGTGTGCTTTTTCTCCACCCCTGTGTCAACTTTTCGTGCTCTGGTCTGTCTGTGTTGATCCTCCCATGGGCGACACTTGATCCTCCCATGTACCTTGTCGGTCCCTCTCTCTCTCTCCTGTCAACTTTTCAGACTCTGGTCTGTCTGTGTGCTGTGTGCTTTTTCTCCGCGTCTGTCAACTTTTCAGACTCTGGTCTGTCTGTGTGCTGTGTGCTTTTTCTCCACTCCTGTCAACTTGACTGACTCTGGTCTGTCTGTGTGCTGTGTGCTTTTTCTCCGCGTCTGTCAACTTGACGGACTCTGGTCTGTCTGTGTGCTGTGTGCTTTTTCTCCACTCCTGTGTCAACTTTTCGTGCTCTGGTCTGTCTGTGTTGATCCTCCCATGGTAGTCAATTTGATCCTCCCATGGGCGACACTTGATCCCTCCCATGTACCTTGTCGGTCCCTCTCTCTCTCTCCTGTCAACTTTTCGTGCTCTGGTCTGTCTGTGTGCTGTGTGCTTTTTCTCCGCCCCTGTCAACTTTTCAGACTCTGGTCTGTCTGTGTGCTGTGTGCTTTTTCTCCACTCCTGTCAACTTGACGGACTCTGGTCTGTCTGTGTGCTGTGTGCTTTTTCTCCACTCCCGTCAACTTTTCGTGCTCTGGTCTGTCTGTGTTGATCCTCCCATGGTAGTCAATTTGATCCTCCCATGGGCGACACTTGATCCCTCCCATGTACCTTGTCGGTCCCTCTCTCTCTCTCCTGTCAACTTTTGGTGCTCTGGTCTGTCTGTGTGCTGTGTGCTTTTTCTCCACTCCTGTCAACTTGACGGACTCTGGTCTGTCTGTGTGCTTTTTCTCCGCGTCTGTCCCTGTGTCTGTCTTTTTCTGGCTCTGGTCTGTCTGTGTTGATCCTCCCATGGTAGTCAATTTGATCCTCCCATGGGCGACACTTGATCCCTCCCATGTACCTTGTCGGTCCCTCTCTCTCTCCTGTCAACTTTTCAGACTCTGGTCTGTCTGTGTGCTGTGTGCTTTTTCTCCACTCCTGTCAACTTTTCTGACTCTGGTCTGTCTGTGTGCTGTGTGCTTTTTCTCCACCCCTGTGTCAACTTTTCGTGCTCTGGTCTGTCTGTGTTGATCCTCCCATGGGCGACACTTGATCCTCCCATGGGCGACACTTGATCCCTCCCATGTACCTTGTCGGTCCCTCTCTCTCTCTCCTGTCAACTTTTGGTGCTCTGGTCTGTCTGTGTGCTGTGTGCTTTTTCTCCACTCCTGTCAACTTTTCTGACTCTGGTCTGTCTGTGTGCTGTGTGCTTTTTCTCCACTCCTGTCAACTTTTCTGACTCTGGTCTGTCTGTGTGCTGTGTGCTTTTTCTCCACTCCTGTCAACTTTTCGTGCTCTGGTCTGTCTGTGTGCTGTGTGCTTTTTCTCCACTCCTGTGTCAACTTTTCGTGCTCTGGTCTGTCTGTGTTGATCCTCCCATGGTAGTCAATTTGATCCTCCCATGGGCGACACTTGATCCCTCCCATGTACCTTGTCGGTCCCTCTCTCTCTCTCCTGTCAACTTTTCGTGCTCTGGTCTGTCTGTGTGCTGTGTGCTTTTTCTCCACTCCTGTCAACTTGACGGACTCTGGTCTGTCTGTGTGCTGTGTGCTTTTTCTCCACCCCTGTCAACTTGACGGACTCTGGTCTGTCTGTGTGCTTTTTCTCCACTCCTGTCAACTTGACGGACTCTGGTCTGTCTGTGTGCTGTGTGCTTTTTCTCCGCGTCTGTCAACTTTTGGTGCTCTGGTCTGTCTGTGTGCTGTGTGCTTTTTCTCCACTCCTGTCAACTTGACGGACTCTGGTCTGTCTGTGTGCTGTGTGCTTTTTCTCCGCGTCTGTCAACTTTTCGTGCTCTGGTCTGTCTGTGTTGATCCTCCCATGGTAGTCAATTTGATCCTCCCATGGGCGACACTTGATCCCTCCCATGTACCTTGTCGGTCCCTCTCTCTCTCTCCTGTCAACTTTTCGTGCTCTGGTCTGTCTGTGTGCTGTGTGCTTTTTCTCCGCCCCTGTCAACTTTTCAGACTCTGGTCTGTCTGTGTGCTGTGTGCTTTTTCTCCACTCCTGTCAACTTGACGGACTCTGGTCTGTCTGTGTGCTGTGTGCTTTTTCTCCACTCCCGTCAACTTTTCGTGCTCTGGTCTGTCTGTGTTGATCCTCCCATGGTAGTCAATTTGATCCTCCCATGGGCGACACTTGATCCCTCCCATGTACCTTGTCGGTCCCTCTCTCTCTCTCCTGTCAACTTTTGGTGCTCTGGTCTGTCTGTGTGCTGTGTGCTTTTTCTCCACTCCTGTCAACTTGACGGACTCTGGTCTGTCTGTGTGCTTTTTCTCCGCGTCTGTCCCTGTGTCTGTCTTTTTCTGGCTCTGGTCTGTCTGTGTTGATCCTCCCATGGTAGTCAATTTGATCCTCCCATGGGCGACACTTGATCCCTCCCATGTACCTTGTCGGTCCCTCTCTCTCTCCTGTCAACTTTTCAGACTCTGGTCTGTCTGTGTGCTGTGTGCTTTTTCTCCACTCCTGTCAACTTTTCTGACTCTGGTCTGTCTGTGTGCTGTGTGCTTTTTCTCCACCCCTGTGTCAACTTTTCGTGCTCTGGTCTGTCTGTGTTGATCCTCCCATGGGCGACACTTGATCCTCCCATGGGCGACACTTGATCCCTCCCATGTACCTTGTCGGTCCCTCTCTCTCTCTCCTGTCAACTTTTCGTGCTCTGGTCTGTCTGTGTGCTGTGTGCTTTTTCTCCACTCCTGTCAACTTGACGGACTCTGGTCTGTCTGTATGCTGTGTGCTTTTTCTCCGCGTCTGTCAACTTTTGGTGCTCTGGTCTGTCTGTGTGCTTTTTCTCCGCGTCTGTCCCTGTGCCTGTCTTTTTCTGGCTCTGGTCTGTGTGCTGTGTGCTTTTTCTCTGGTTTTGCTCTGGTCTGTCTGTGTTGATCCTCCCATGGGCGACACTTGATCCCTCCCATGGTAGTCAATTTGATCCCTCCCATGGGTGTCACTTTGATCCCTCCCATGTACCTTGTCGGTCCCTCTCTCTCTCCCTCCCCTGGCTCTCTCTCTCTCCAGGAGGCGGGACCATTCTGTGGGGAAGAGAGGAGGCTTGTAAAACAGCATGTCACCCAGCTGGGTACATTTTCCATGCTTGTCTTATCATATTAATAAACGATTGAACACTAACACTCTCTCTGTCTCTCTCCTTTTAATTAAGTAAGAGTACAAAATTATCAAAATATGCTTCCACTATATACTTTTAATAAGTTCCAAAAGTAGGTCTGTCATTATTCAGAATGGTGCATTTCAGCGCTCGCGCTGTCTTTCATTCTTTCATTTAGCTGTTCAAGCCTTGTTTATTATTTATATATTACATTATCTAAATACAATATTGTATTTGTACATTTCTGCAGGTGATCTTTAGCATGTTATACCATGTTATATATATATAATCTTTTTCATGGTATACATTATATTCTGAGATGTAGAAGTGTAAAGCTACATAAAATGGAAATAGTAAAGTACTTTGAATGTGTACTTAAGCAGAGTAAATGTACTTACTTGCATCAATTCAGTGGTGGCTCAGTGTAGCTGAATTAAGTTCTTTTTTTATTCCTTAAACTGAGTTATTTTCCTCGTTTAATTCTAAAATAAATGGACAGTGGAGATATCTGGTGATTACTGAGAATCATCCAGCTTTTAACAGATAGCTGCACTTGGAGCATTGAGTGAATCAGACCAATTTAATGACAAAAAAAAAAGACATGTAGAAAAAGAAAGTACACACAGCATGCTGTGCAAGCAATAAGAGACGGGGATGATTGTAACTTCATCGATTGAGGGAAACGCTGGCAATGTCAATCTCGGGAGTTATACTCTACCAATTAGAGTTGCAATATTTGTACGTGTGATCCAGGTGAAGCTGATGGCTGCACAGCAAAGCATTTAAATCTTCTACGGTATGCTAGTATAATGTCAAAGCTGCTAAATCACGTTAAAATGATGCACAGAGGAAAACAACCAAAAGTCAATTGAGAATCTTGTTTTGTGGTATCCGACGTGCGTCTACATTTAATATGTGGACTCTTACTACAAGCTGAATTACAATAGAAGAGGATGATTGTTTCCTATTTGCCTCTAACCTTCCCTGTCATCTCTCTGGTCCCTAACTGACAACTTCTGTTATTTACAATAGAGAGGAATACAAAACAAAATGATTAACAAAGTGCCTTTTCCATCAGGTTTGTTTTAAAACAATAATCTCATATGTACATTGAAGGGTCTTTGCACGATTCTGTCCACACAGGCTGCAAATGAATCCCTTCCTGGTGCATCTGTAAGAGATGGGGGGACAACATCCACAGTTTGGCTGATGCTAATGAGAGGCTTCTGCAGTCCGAGTTAGTTTGTGTGTTCACATCTTCTGCGCAGCTTCACATGGGAACAGGGAACTTCATACTTTGGAAGATACCCACAGCTGATTAAAGCCTCATGAGAGGAATGATTACAAAGACCAATAACTCTTTCAGTATACATATGGGCAAGTACTGTAACAAGACAAAACAATTTGAACCCTTCCTTTAACTCCACCTCCCTCGTTTTCTCCACCCGCACGGTCAAAAGTGGGAACAGGATCAACAAGAGCACACTGATCCCAAATCCAAGCTAAAGTCTCTCCAATGGTCCCCATCATGAAGCAAGACGAGCGTCATCTTTGCTTTAGGTTTGAAGTGAATCAAAGCAGTCCTTTCTTTTGGTTCTACGATTCAATCCTCCACAGAGTTCGGCAGTCTTCTCTTCACAACAGCCAATATGAGGATTCTGCATCTGTTAGTCATCCGTCACCATATAGGCTCTAACGTGTCTCTCTAGCCAGCCATGCTGATGCAGACTTCAGGTGAGGGGACCAAATCCTTCAGGGAAAAAAACCAAACAGTGTCCTCTGGGGTTTTGGCTTCATGAGTTAAACACACAGCAGTCCCCCTTTAGCTCGAACATGAAGTTAGTCCGGCATGTCGATGCAGAGTTTCGGTGGCGGGACAAAGTATTTCCCAGGGCTCTGTGTGATCACCACGCCCGTCTTCTTGTGGAACATGGGGGCAATCTTTGGTGGCGGCTCGGGGACGGGCAGATCCTCGGCCGCCTCAGGGTCCTCGCTGCGCTGGAGGTCGTAGGACACGTTGCCATACTCACGCAGGAAGGGGAGGAGCTCCAACAGGAAGTGGCAGAAGTCCTTACGGATGCCAAACCACCCTGTAGGAAGATCAGGACAGAGGAGAACTTAATCATTTATACTTGCCAACTACCAAGAAATAAAAAACTTGACTTGCTGATTCCAGCCTCTCAGATGTGAAGTGTGCTTCAGTATAATGAACATCTTTGGGTTTTGGACTTTGTCGGCCAAAACAAACCAACAAAGAACAAATTCTCCGCTGAAGATTAGTTCAACATCAGCTGCAGCTGCATCCGCAATAAAAGGTGCAAATGAGTTGATTAATATTATAGATGCTAAGGTCTTTATTATGGAATAAATAGCATTAAACAGGTAACTGTCAGCAAACCCCCAGAGGATATATTCAGCAGCACATTCCTGGCTGTAAGTACTCACAGTGGTTCCCTCCCTTCTGACCAAATGTGGTGGCCATGAGTGTGAGCAGGGAGAGCCAGAGAGGCACGAACACACACACGTAGCTCAGACTGTTGTGGCCGTCCTGCTTGTGCACCAGAAGGATCTGAAGACACATGCATTTCATCATTGGGAGGCACACGTGCATTAAATGTGCACACGTGTGCACAAGGTTTATGTAAAATAGAGCAGTGTGACGACATGTATGCAGTTTAAAATTACATTTAAAAGAGCTACACATTTTAGGCCAGCAGGGGGCAGTGCAGGCTCATTTTATTATTAAAGTAATTTTCTGTAGATCCAATTATTCTATTTAATTTAGTGAGTTAATTCATATTTGTTAATACAGAAATTAAAATATAACTAAAAGATATAAATCAATCAACTAAGGTATTTTCTAAAGTCATGTTAAACAGGCTTTAACTATAAGAAATACAAAATAAAGACATTTCTTTCACTATTGTTATTTTTACAACCCCATGTAATAAGCTTTAATAGTGACAACTCACCTCAAAGGTGAGAAGAGGTACGACAATGGTCATCCAGCTGATTGCCATGGTGATGTGAGTCCGTCGTTGCTCGGCGATGATGTCAATTGAGCGGAGGAACAGGACGGACCAGATGATGTAGTAGAGGACGACAAGGCACAGGAAGGACATCAGGATCCACAGCGGGACACACACCACCTGCAGCACAAACACAGGTGTCATTAAAGAAGAAGACGCAGGTTAGGAATATATTACCACCAACAATGGCTTTATATTTAATAGAGGTGGAAGAACATACTGGGAAAGACTAATGAACACACATGTGGAATTAAAGTGTGTAAAGATCTCACCAGCCAAGGCCAGGTGATGATCGTGTCCAGCCTCAGAGCGATGAAGATGAACTGCAGAATGTTAACTGAACACAACACTTCCAGCTGAGAGGAAGAGCAAAGACAAGAGTTCAGCACTGTACTCATTTACAACACAAATAAAGTATCTTTTCTGAAATAAAAGTCAGCATCTGAGCGAAGACACAGACTCTGACTGCTAACTTTGCCACATGTTCTCCTGCATGGGGAACAGAAGGGCATATCAGACTTCTTACCTCGAGGGAGCGGTCGTGTCTGAACCCCCAGACGCAGGCTGCTACAGAGACGGGCGACACAAAGAAGAGAGGCAAGAAGACTAGAAGCCAGAAGTAGTTGCCTCTCGCCACACGGTCGCACACTAACACCTCGAACATCAGCAACAGGACGTGGAGCCCCACCGCGATCAGCATGGCTTTGAACTCCACACATGTCTCCCCTTCAGCCCTAAGAGAGGATACGCACAAAAGAAAACATCAGAAAGTTGGGGAGATATAATCTCTCCACCAAGTCCAGGGTCTTCCCCGGGGTCTCCTCCCAGCTGGACGTGCCTGGAACACCTCCCTAGGGAGGCGCCCAGGTGGCATCCTGAGAGAACCTCAGTTGTCCCAATACAACCTTACTGCAGACAACTAAACCACTAATGCCCATGTGTGAGAGAGCCTACCTGTACTGGGGGTTGTGAGCCCAGACTCCAGTGCCCACAGAGGCCCCAATGATGACCAACAGCTTCCACAGCCATATTGGGGTGAACACAGCCCAGTAGCTCCACTGGATGACTCCATCCAGCCTCAAGGACAGCAGCACGGAGAATAGCAGCAGACAGGAGTAGATCAGGAACTTACTGCAACAGGGGACAGAAAATACAAATGTTGACAGTAACAAATGTAAAAGAAGAAGCCTCTATGTACCTTGTGAGTGCCTTACTATTGAAGTGTTCCCAGGTACAGGTACGGGAAGATTACTCTCATCAAGTCAATAAAAAGTGTTTTCTTAGATGCAATACAAAGAAAATGGGATGTGTGGAGAGTGTGTGTAAGTGTAATGTCAATTCTAGAAGATAGAGAAGCGAAAAAGAAAAAGTAGGACAACATAAAAAAGGACAAACTTGAAAGCTAGGATGACAGAACCAGGAGACCTCATGGGTGCAAATCAAATAAAAAGACACAAGTATCTGATCTTTGGGTACATTTTAGAAAGTGGAAATTAGATGAATGGATGTAATAGAGATTAGAAAGTCGTCATTAGATGTACACACTGTTACACAAGTCCTTGTCACCTAATTCACTGAACCTCTTTTAACACATTTGTTTGACCTTATATACGGCATCTACAGCATTAGCACTGGACTTACAATACTATTGTTAGATTGTAGTTCATTGTTATCCATAGATAGAGCTAATATTGGGTATGTTGAACCTTTAGCTAGTTTCTGTATATTTCCCTGACTTCTTGATATTTTAAGTCTGGGGCCGTTGCTATTGAGGGCCTATAAAGCTCATTAAAATCTGTATATGGTGCCTAATAGACTTGTCAAGCTAAGTATGGACACTAAAAACATGCGAGACCAAATAGATGCAATTACGCTGCAATTTACGTAAGTTACTAGTAACGCACTGATAGCTTCGCCTAGCTAACCCCAGTTATGTTAGCTAGCAGGTTAGCTAGGCCTTGTTAGCCCGATATATTTTTACTTTAGCTAATGTACTTAGTTAACTTGTAACTAGCTTACGCTATCTGTTCAGCTACCATAAATATGTATAAATAATTCCACAGGTATAAAACACATATCTTGTCCATGTTTTCGTACATACAACCGCTGCTCAGCCGAGCACTGCTAGCTAACGTCAGCTACACAGTTAGCTAATGTGCTAGGTTGTAGCTTAAGTTACCTGGGATTGAAGTCCTGAAAGAGTCCTCTTAAATTCATGGTGTAAAAGGGCCGGTTGTCTTGTCAACATTAGATCCCAGTGTCGTTCGCTAATTCACCGCCTAACCTGTATGCTACACATGGTAATTTAGGTGGTAGTTGAGCTTTTTTGTTCGGTTTCATTACAGATCTTTGCTAGCCCGTGTGTTTTGTTTTTCCCTCGGAAATCACGTGACTAGACACGAACATAGCCGAACCGTTTCCGACACTTGAGCCAAGTGACGTGTGAGCGATGGACCAAATTAAATGTATTTGATTTAAAATGTTGGAGTAGTATGACACATGTTTTTGTTCTTGTTATTCTATGTGGAAGGCACTTTTTTTAATTATTAGATTTGGTGCTAAAGAGATGCTTTACTGCAGAACTCTGAAATCTGAAATGGTTTAAATAAATGTGTATGCAACAGTACAGTGCATACCTGTCAACACAGTCATTCCTTCAAAGGTTTTGGAAAAGTACTAGGCATGCGGCTGTCGAGTTTACCGTTCCGCTTTGCATATGCCACGCCCCCCGAGAGAGTATAAATACAGAGTGGATTGTGATACAACTCTCACAGGACACAGACGCAGCCTGAGAATGGAAAAAGTGTCTTTACAACACTGTTATTAATAAATATATATCTAGAATCTAGTACAGGGGTGGACAACCAGTCAGAGGTTAACCAGCACCGACACATCATCCGTGTAGGCAGAGAAGACTAAAGGTGTCTTAACACCTGCCGAGTGCTCAGCCCCCCTCTCCAGAAGCATCAGACATTATTTATTTTTACATTGTGTATATCTCTGTCTGTTTAACTGTGCACATGACAATAAATATCTTGAATCTATAATAGATTTAATAACTAAAAGTGCATTAAAAAAAACCATCCAAAACAAATACTCAAATGTCTGTCTTGCGACTTTTCAATTTAGTGAGCTTTAAAAAGCAGTTTTCATAACTCCTCAGAGAAGGAACAGGAGCGAGCAGTTAGCAGTAGATTTGATGAGTCATTCCTTCAAAGGTTTTGGACTCCTGCCAAATAAATAAGACAAAAGTACGAGGCATGCGACTGTCGAGCTGGTCTGGCATTTGTGCCGTCTTCGTCAAGGTGGGAGGACGAGGATGTCGCAGCCAATCAAAGCGGCCTCCGGTTTCCTTCTATCCCGCTGTCCTCCCCTTTATATATGTTCCCGCCCCTTTATGGATTGTGATACAACTCTCACAGGACACAGACGCAGCCTGAGAATGGAAACACTCACATTGCTCTATCTCTTGTTTATTTCCAACCTGACTTATGGAATAGCTCTGGATACAATTCTGGGTGACCAAGTTAAGTTTCCAGCAACTGAGCATTGCAAGGTAAAAGGAGCCACACTGGTGCTGGACCATGGCAGCTATCAGCAGAAGGTGGCTGTTTGGGAGGATGTTTGGAAGCCGGAGAGAGGGTACGAAGACAGGATGAGTCCAAACGAGTCCGTCAGCTTGAACAAGACAAACCGCAATGACGACGGACTGTACGAGTTAACGTGCGGGGACGTGACCAAGCTCATCCATCTTAATGTTGTCGCATCCTCCGAAGCATCAGTGACTGTTGTTTGTATTTATTTGCTCTCTCTCTGACTGTCGAGCTGGCCTGGCATTTGTGCCGTCTTCATCAAGGTGGGAGGACGAGGATGTCGCAGCCAATCAAAGCGGCCTCCGGTTTCCTTCTATCCCGCTGTCCTCCCCTTTATATATGTTCCCGCCCCTTATGTGTTTAGGCATGAGTAAAGGGCCAATCACAGAGCTTACCGTTCCGCTTACCTTTCCGCTTTGCATATGTCACGCCCCCAGAGAGAGTATAAATACAGAGTGGATTGTGATACAACTCTCACAGGACACAGACGCAGCCTGAGAATGGAAACACTCACATTGCTCTATCTCTTGTTTATTTCCAACCTGACTTATGGAATAGCTCTGGATACAATTCTGGGTGACCAAGTTAAGTTTCCAGCAACTGAGCATTGCAAGGTAAAAGGAGCCACACTGGTGCTGGACCATGGCAGCTATCAGCAGAAGGTGGCTGTTTGGGAGGGTGTTTGGAAGCCGGAGAGAGGGTACGAAGACAGGATGAGTCCAAACGAGTCCGTCATCTTGAACAAGACAAACCGCAATGACGACGGACTGTACGAGTTAACGTGCGGGCACGTGCCCAAGCTCATCCATCTTAATGTTGTCGCATCCTCCGAAGCATCAGTGACTGAGGGAGACGCAGCCACATTCCCGTCCCACTACAAGACTGCAGGGAAACCCGGGAAGTACCGGCTGGAGAGAGGCGGCGCGCTGGTGTTTGAGCTGGACTTGTCCTCGGGAGAGACCACACGGACAGGATTTGAGAATAGAACATCTGTGTCACCGAACTGGAAGCTGCAGGGAGACTTGACGGTGACACTGACGGGGGTTACGCTCGAGGACCAAAGCGATTACTTTTTCTACGTCCAAAATGAAAGACTGAGGGAGAATCTTAAAGCTGTGAGGGTGAGAGTCCACAGCCTGAATAACGTCGGGGTCACCGAGAGAATCCCGGATCAGACCCCTTCCACCCCGCCGCCATGTGTGAGTCCCCCCCCCCCCACACACTTCTAAACACAAATGATAAAATATCAACTCTCAGAGTTACATCCTACAGGTCTGAATATAACTAACGTCCTCTGTGTTCTTCTCCTCGTGTCTCCCTCTGCAGCACACACAGACCTCTTGGATGGTTGTCGCCATAATAGAAGCTGTGATCATCTTGATTCCACTCTTCTTCACTTGCTGCCTGATAGTCTGTAAATCAAACGTGTCACGTGGACCCGCAGGTGGAAGATCTCCGACAGATGGGACTCATGTGGAGATGCAACCGTTCACCAGACCTCCTTGTTCTGAGGTGAATGGGGGGGAGTGGGGGCATACCTGTCAACATTTGAATTTTAAAATAAGGAACCTCTTCTGGCGGACTCCAACATGTCAAACATGCGGGCCGGTTTTGGCCCCCGGGCCGCAGAGGGTCCAGTCCGCGGGATGACTTTGCAAAGTGTAAAGATGAGTTGTTTTGATCATAAGTAAAGTGCTGTTCCAGATACCTGTGACTGAATGTGTGTGTCTCTGTACACACACTGTGATCAGTGAGTTGTAACACATGTGTAAATGATAAACTGATAATATTGTTGAAATTGCACTTTTGTTTCTTAAAGAAGTTCAGGTTCATAATGTTTTGTAAAAAGATTCAATTTGAACATTTTCAGAATGAACTTTTTTTGCACTAAAACGAAGGAAACACTGTGAGTTGTGGTTGTTTATAGATTATCATGCTGTGATGTCACTGGTTACTTTCTCAGGAAGATATTAACTTTGTTTATTGCTGTACTGATTCCCCACCTCCTTTATACCTGGAGCGTTCAATAAAATGATTTTAAAATATCATCTCGTGTGTGTGTGTGTGTGTGGTAATTCTCAAAGCTTTGCTGAGACATGACATGTTTGCACACTTGGTGTGAAGATTATACTGAAACCTTTCTGCTGAATTATGTTAAATATTATTTCATCGACCAAACAAATGACCACATTCCTGCTATGTTTGATACCCTTATTATTGGACAGGCCTTCCTTTGGCTGCAGCAGTTACAATAACAGCCTAAAGAAAACATTCTTGGTCAAAATTTCAATGAATTTCAAAAGGTTAACATGTCCCGGGTACGAATAAACGTCCGTTAAAAAAAAAGACTCTCTCAGTAACACCAGACCCGGCATGAGAATCATCACGTTTTAAAGTATTTCCTTCAGTATCAAAGTAACCAGTGATAGTTGTCTGTACATCCGTACACCGCAAATAGGAACTACTTGTGGGTAATTCGGCATACTTTGAATGGTGTACATTTCCCAGAGAGAGAGACACACACACACACACACACAGACAAGTACGAGGCATGCGGCTGACAACACCAGCCGCCCCGACTGTAGAGCTGGTCTGGCATTTGTGCCGTCTTCGTCAAGGTGGGAGGACGAGGATGTCGCAGCCAATCAAAGCGGCCTCCGGTTTCCTTCTATCCCGCTGTCCTCCCCTTTATATATGTTCCCGCCCCTTTATGGATTGTGATACAACTCTCACAGGACACAGACGCAGCCTGAGAATGGAAACACTCACATTGCTCTATCTCTTGTTTATTTCCAACCTGACTTATGGAATAGCTCTGGATACAATTCTGGGTGACCAAGTTAAGTTTCCAGCAACTGAGCATTGCAAGGTAAAAGGAGCCACACTGGTGCTGGACCATGGCAGCTATCAGCAGAAGGTGGCTGTTTGGGAGGATGTTTGGAAGCCGGAGAGAGGGTACGAAGACAGGATGAGTCCAAACGAGTGTCTGAGGGAGACGCAGCCACATTCACGTCCCACTACAAGACTGTAATAAATATAACCTGGTTTCCCTCCTGAAATGTTGTTTGTATTTATTTGCTCTCTCTCTCTCTGAGCTTCTGAACAGCTGTTTTTTGCACATTCGCAAATGAAAACCAGAGCATTAGGCTACTTAAGTAAAAGTGTCTTTACAACACTGTTATTAATAAATATATATCTAGAATCTAGTACAGGGGTGGACAACCAGTCAGAGGTTAACCAGCACCGACACATCATCGTGTAGGCAGAGAAGACTAAAGGTGTCTTAACACCTGCCGAGTGCTCAGCCCCCCTCTCCAGAAGCATCAGACATTATTTATTTTTACATTGTGTATATCTCTGTCTGTTTAACTGTGCACATGACAATAAATATCTTGAATCTATAATAGATTTAATAACTAAAGTGCATTAAAAAAAACCATCCAAAACAAATACTCAAATGTCTGTCTTGCGACTTTTCAATTTAGTGAGCTTTAAAAAGCAGTTTTCATAACTCCTCAGAGAGGAACAGGAGCGAGCAGTTAGCAGTAGATTTGATGAGTCATTCCTTCAAAGGTTTGGACTCCTGCCAAATAAATAAGACAAAAGTACGAGGCATGCGACTGTCGAGCTGGTCTGGCATTTGTGCCGTCTTCGTCAAGGTGGGAGGACGAGGATGTCGCAGCCAATCAAGCGGCCTCCGGTTTCCTTCTATCCCGCTGTCCTCCCCTTTATATATGTTCCCGCCCCTTTATGGATTGTGATACAACTCTCACAGGACACAGACGCAGCCTGAGAATGGAAAACACTCACATTGCTCTATCTCTTGTTTATTTCCAACCTGACTATGGAATAGCTCTGGATACAATTCTGGGTGACCAAGTTAAGTTTCCAGCAACTGAGCATTGCAAGGTAAAAGGAGCCACACTGGTGCTGGACCATGGCAGCTATCAGCAGAAGGTGGCTGTTTGGGAGGATGTTTGGAAGCCGGAGAGAGGGTACGAAGACAGGATGAGTCCAAACGAGTCCGTCAGCTTGAACAAGACAACCGCAATGACGACGGACTGTACGAGTTAACGTGCGGGGACGTGACCAAGCTCATCCATCTTAATGTTGTCGCATCCTCCGAAGCATCAGTGACTGTTGTTTGTATTATTTGCTCTCTCTCTGACTGTCGAGCTGGCCTGGCATTTGTGCCGTCTTCATCAAGGTGGGAGGACGAGGATGTCGCAGCCAATCAAAGCGGCCTCCGGTTTCCTTCTATCCCGCTGTCCTCCCCTTTATATATGTTCCCGCCCCCTTATGTGTTTAGGCATGAGTAAAGGGCCAATCACAGAGCTTACCGTTCCGCTTACCTTTCCGCTTTGCATATGTCACGCCCCCAGAGAGAGTATAAATACAGAGTGGATTGTGATACAACTCTCACAGGACACAGACGCAGCCTGAGAATGGAAACACTCACATTGCGCTCTCTCTTGTTTATTTCCAACCTGACTTATGGAATAGCTCTGGATACAATTCTGGGTGACCAAGTTAAGTTTCCAGCAACTGAGCATTGCAAGGTAAAAGGAGCCACACTGGTGCTGGACCATGGCAGCTATCAGCAGAAGGTGGCTGTTTGGGAGGGTGGTTTGGAAGCGGGAGAGAGGGTACGAAGACAGGATGAGTCCAACGAGTCCGTCATCTTGAACAAGACAAACCGCAATGACGACGGACTGTACGAGTTACGTGCGGGCACGTGCCCAAGCTCATCCATCTTAATGTTGTCGCATCCTCCGAAGCATCAGTGACTGAGGGAGACGCAGCCACATTCCCGTCCCACTACAAGACTGCAGGGAAACCCGGGAAGTACCGGCTGGAGAGAGGCGGCGCGCTGGTGTTTGAGCTGGACTTGTCCTCGGGAGAGACCACACGGGACAGGGATTTGAGAATAGAACATCTGTGTCACCGAACTGGAAGCTGCAGGGAGACTTGACGGTGACACTGACGGGGGTTACGCTCGAGGACCAAAGCGATTACTTTTTCTACGTCCAAAATGAAAGACTGAGGGAGAATCTTAAAGCTGTGAGGGTGAGAGTCCACAGCCTGAATAACGTCGGGGTCACCGAGAGAATCCCGGATCAGACCCCTTCCACCCCGCCGCCATGTGTGAGTCCCCCCCCCCCACACACTTCTAAACACAAATGATAAAATATCAACTCTCAGAGTTACATCCTACAGGTCTGAATATAACTAACGTCCTCTGTGTTCTTCTCCTCGTGTCTCCCTCTGCAGCACACACAGACCTCTTGGATGGTTGTCGCCATAATAGAAGCTGTGATCATCTTGATTCCACTCTTCTTCACTTGCTGCCTGATAGTCTGTAATCAAACGTGTCACGTGGACCCGCAGGTGGAAGATCTCCGACAGATGGGACTCATGTGGAGATGCAACGTTCACCAGACCTCCTTGTTCTGAGGTGAATGGGGGGGAGTGGGGGCATACCTGTCAACATTTGAATTTTAAAATAAGGAACCTCTTCTGGCGGACTCCAACATGTCAAACATGCGGGCCGGTTTTGGCCCCCGGGCCGCAGAGGGTCCAGTCCGCGGGATGACTTTGCAAAGTGTAAAGATGAGTTGTTTTGATCATAAAGTAAAGTGCTGTTCCAGATACCTGTGACTGAATGTGTGTGTCTCTGTACACACACTGTGATCAGTGAGTTGTAACACATGTGTAAATGATAAACTGATAATATTGTTGAAATTGCACTTTTGTTTCTTAAGAAGTTCAGGTTCATAATGTTTGTAAAAAGATTCATTTGAACATTTTCAGAATGAACTTTTTTTGCACTAAAACGAAGGAAACACTGTGAGTTGTGGTTGTTTATAGATTATCATGCTGTGATGTCACTGGTTACTTTTCTCAGGAAGATATTAACTTTGTTTATTGCTGTACTGATTCCCCACCTCCTTTATACCTGGAGCGTTCAATAAAATGATTTTAAAATATCATCTCGTGTGTGTGTGTGTGTGGTAATTCTCAAAGCTTTGCTGAGACAATGACATGTTTGCACACTTGGTGTGAAGATTATACTGAAACCTTTCTGCTGAATTATGTTAAATATTATTTCATCGACCAACAAATGACCACATTCCTGCTATGTTTGTACCCCTATTATTGGACAGGCCTTCCTTGACTGCAGCAGTTACAATAACAGCCTAAAGAAAACATTCTTGGTCAAAATTTCAATGAATTTCAAAAGGTTACATGTCCCGGGTACGAATAAAACGCCCGTTAGAAAAAAGACTCTCTCAGTAACACCAGACCCGGCATGAGAATCATCACGTTTTAAAGTATTTCCTTCAGTATCAAAGTAAACCAGTGATAGTTGTCTGTACATCCGTACACCGCAAATAGGAACTACTTGTGGGTAATTCGGCATACTTTGAATGGTGTACATTTCCCAGAGAGAGAGACACACACACACACACACACACACAGACAAGTACGAGGCATGCGGCTGACAACACCAGCCGCCCCGACTGTCGAGCTGGTCTGGCATTTGTGCCGTCTTCGTCAAGGTGGGAGGACGAGGATGTCGCAGCCAATCAAAGCGGCCTCCGGTTTCCTTCTATCCCGCTGTCCTCCCCTTTATATATGTTCCCGCCCCTTTATGGATTGTGATACAACTCTCACAGGACACAGACGCAGCCTGAGAATGGAAACACTCACATTGCTCTATCTCTTGTTTATTTCCAACCTGACTTATGGAATAGCTCTGGATACAATTCTGGGTGACCAAGTTAAGTTTCCAGCAACTGAGCATTGCAAGGTAAAAGGAGCCACACTGGTGCTGAACGATGGCAGCTATCAGCAGAAGGTGGCTGTTTGGGAGGATGTTTGGAAGCCGGAGAGAGGGTACGAAGACAGGATGAGTCCAAACGAGTGTCTGAGGGAGACGCAGCCACATTCACGTCCCACTACAAGACTGTAATAAATATACATGGTTTCCCTCCTGAAATGTTGTTTGTATTTATTTGCTCTCTCTCTCTGAGCTTCTGAACAGCTGTTTTTTGCACATTCGCAAATGAAACCAGAGCATTAGGCTACTTAAGTAAAAGTGTCTTTACAACACTGTTATTAATAAATATATATCTAGAATCTAGTACAGGGGTGGACAACCAGTCAGAGGTTAACCAGCACCGACACATCATCCGTGTAGGCAGAGAAGACTAAAGGTGTCTTAACACCTGCCGAGTGCTCAGCCCCCCTCTCCAGAAGCATCAGACATTATTTATTTTTACATTGTGTATATCTCTGTCTGTTTAACTGTGCACATGACAATAAATATCTTGAATCTATAATAGATTTAATAACTAAAAGTGCATTAAAAAAAACCATCCAAAACAAATACTCAAATGTCTGTCTTGCGACTTTTCAATTTAGTGAGCTTTAAAAAGCAGTTTTCATAACTCCTCAGAGAAGGAACAGGAGCGAGCAGTTAGCAGTAGATTTGATGAGTCATTCCTTCAAAGGTTTTGGACTCCTGCCAAATAAATAAGACAAAAGTACGAGGCATGCGACTGTCGAGCTGGTCTGGCATTTGTGCCGTCTTCGTCAAGGTGGGAGGACGAGGATGTCGCAGCCAATCAAAGCGGCCTCCGGTTTCCTTCTATCCCGCTGTCCTCCCCTTTATATATGTTCCCGCCCCTTTATGGATTGTGATACAACTCTCACAGGACACAGACGCAGCCTGAGAATGGAAACACTCACATTGCTCTATCTCTTGTTTATTGCCAACCTGACTTATGGAATAGCTCTGGATACAATTCTGGGTGACCAAGTTAAGTTTCCAGCAACTGAGCATTGCAAGGTAAAAGGAGCCACACTGGTGCTGGACCATGGCAGCTATCAGCAGAAGGTGGCTGTTTGGGAGGATGTTTGGAAGCCGGAGAGAGGGTACGAAGACAGGATGAGTCCAAACGAGTCCGTCAGCTTGAACAAGACAAACCGCAATGACGACGGACTGTACGAGTTAACGTGCGGGGACGTGACCAAGCTCATCCATCTTAATGTTGTCGCATCCTCCGAAGCATCAGTGACTGTTGTTTGTATTTATTTGCTCTCTCTCTGACTGTCGAGCTGGCCTGGCATTTGTGCCGTCTTCATCAAGGTGGGAGGACGAGGATGTCGCAGCCAATCAAAGCGGCCTCCGGTTTCCTTCTATCCCGCTGTCCTCCCCTTTATATATGTTCCCGCCCCTTATGTGTTTAGGCATGAGTAAAGGGCCAATCACAGAGCTTACCGTTCCGCTTACCTTTCCGCTTTGCATATGTCACGCCCCCCAGAGAGAGTATAAATACAGAGTGGATTGTGATACAACTCTCACAGGACACAGACGCAGCCTGAGAATGGAAACACTCACATTGCTCTATCTCTTGTTTATTTCCAACCTGACTTATGGAATAGCTCTGGATACAATTCTGGGTGACCAAGTTAAGTTTCCAGCAACTGAGCATTGCAAGGTAAAAGGAGCCACACTGGTGCTGGACCATGGCAGCTATCAGCAGAAGGTGGCTGTTTGGGAGGGTGTTTGGAAGCCGGAGAGAGGGTACGAAGACAGGATGAGTCCAAACGAGTCCGTCAGCTTGAACAAGACAAACCGCAATGACGACGGACTGTACGAGTTAACGTGCGGGCACGTGCCCAAGCTCATCCATCTTAATGTTGTCGCATCCTCCGAAGCATCAGTGACTGAGGGAGACGCAGCCACATTCCCGTCCCACTACAAGACTGCAGGGAAACCCGGGAAGTACCGGCTGGAGAGAGGCGGCGCGCTGGTGTTTGAGCTGGACTTGTCCTCGGGAGAGACCACACGGACAGGATTTGAGAATAGAACATCTGTGTCACCGAACTGGAAGCTGCAGGGAGACTTGACGGTGACACTGACGGGGGTTACGCTCGAGGACCAAAGCGATTACTTTTTCTACGTCCAAAATGAAAGACTGAGGGAGAATCTTAAAGCTGTGAGGGTGAGAGTCCACAGCCTGAATAACGTCGGGGTCACCGAGAGAATCCCGGATCAGACCCCTTCCACCCCGCCGCCATGTGTGAGTCCCCCCCCCCCACACACTTCTAAACACAAATGATAAAATATCAACTCTCAGAGTTACATCCTACAGGTCTGAATA
>NW_021166968.1:72500-74130 GCF_900634415.1 Cottoperca gobio | reverse complement strand
TCCCACGCTAGCACATATTCTTCTTCCATTTCTCTCCAGCTCTCACCAGCTGAGGAGGCAGAACACGCATTACAGTGCAGAAGAAGAGAAGAAAGAAGTTTAAAGATCAGTTTATAAGTCTGTAGGAAAACACGCCGGAGCAAACAGAATTAAGCGACAAGTGGTAATAATTAAGGCCCAAGAGAATAGAAAAAAATACTTCAAACCCTCTTTGATATCGTTGCATGTGTTAAACATTTACAGCTGTCAGCCACATTTATTGTTCTATGACTTTCTCTTAGATTTCGTGTGTAAATATTATAATCTAGTATATACATATAGTTATATAAATATATGTATAAAATATAACATTGTATGTATGACCTGTGGATTTCGGAGCATCGAGCGCACAGATCCAAGAAATGTTTTTATAAATGAATGAAACTTAGATTCATGAAGGTTTACTCCGGAGGGCTGAATGTTTCTGTGTTCTTCCCAGAGTATTAAAAGTAAAACAGTATCAACCATAAAAATGCTGCAGCAGTGAACTTATTATTATTTTCATTCACATCTCTGAAACTCAAATTCTTCTGAGTTTTGGTTTTGAAATCCTTCATGTTTCTGAGGTCTGACGTTGGGAAGTACGCAGGTACACTCAGCTACTTATTACATCTGATTCAAGTGTTAATTACTATATATATATTAGGCTGTATGTAATATGTAAAGTTTTTCAGTCCAGTTGTAACTGAAATGTCGTGTTTATGATGTTGTGATATCTGAACACTTTGTGTTTGCATCTACAGTTTAGACTCCGTCCTCCGTGTTCGTACCACCACTCGCAGCTTCTTCTCCACTATGTCTCGGCCTCCTTGGCGTGTCTTCAGGGTGAAGGTCAGCGTGTGTTCTCCAGGCTGCAGGCCCAGCAGGGTGAAGCTCACTATCCCCACCCCGCCTGCAGACAGGGGGCTCCAGTTGCAGGCGGTGGAGTGCAGCCCCGACCCCCCGGCGGCCGGCTGGGACTGCTGCAGGCAGAGCGCCGGGCCGGCCGTCAGCGTCACACAGTACTGAGGAGTAGAAGTTAGAACAACAGGATTCCTGTTTTAAACCATCGTTAAATTAAAATCATGTTGCATCAAACTGGAAAACTAGATCAAAATGAAGAAAGATTCAATTTAAACTTTAGTTATTACTCTAAACCTAAATTCAAAATGTGATCCAGTATCAACTTTAAACTACAAGAAAGTCAAGAGACTCAAACCAACTGAGGTTTCAGTTCATACATTTAAGATACTTGGACTCAATGGAAGAGAAATGATTCGCTCTTTTTGAACTTTAATTCACATTATGTGTATTTGTTATTGTAAAACAGCTGTGCTTCATTTTCAATCAGGATTTACTCATTTTGAAACTAGTTGCTAAACTGTGACTGGAACTAATATTAGATGAAACTGATTCTTGTTATCTGCACAGCGTGACTGAGCCTCTTGTACTCAGTGCACATTAACTACCTTCTCATTAACACAAATAAAAGAGCATGGTGGTACCAGTCCACAATTTTACCAAGAACTTCCTAAAATATCAACTTTGAAATGTGGATTTACAGTCGATTTTAGCACGAGGAGACTGACTCCACTGAACTACAGATCCCTGA
>NW_021166968.1:42500-67500 GCF_900634415.1 Cottoperca gobio | reverse complement strand
ACTCGTCGTATTATACGTCATAAACATAACGGCGTATTTGATTGGGTTTTGGGCCGTTATATCTCATATCAATGTCATTAATATCATCAAGCTTTTTGAATTTACAGATTATTTTTTTAAAGTTTTCTATTAACTTTTTTCAACACAAAGAAAGAAAGCACACAGAGCCAGTGGCTTCAGTAGATCAACGAAAATGTCTCAACACATAAGATAATAACTTGTTAGCTTCAGAGCTTCAAAAGAGGCAAAATCAGTTTGAACCTTTCAGCAATACCTGGTGTTGTCCTTCCACTGGCGGAGAACAATCCTCCTCACGGCAATAACAAACTGCTTTATTCTGTTTGGGAATCATTTTCACTATGTTCTTCTTTCCCTCTTGTATTGTGTTGCTGTATTATTCTACCTGCCTCTGCAATTTGCCCTCATGCACAAACTAAGCATCAATTGAACTGAACTGATAAACAGTGACGGCGAGCACCAGCAGCTGAGTTTCCTCACCATGTAGCTGAGCGCTCTGATGGGCACGTAGGAGGGCGCGGCCGAGTACACCTTGATGTTGGAGAAGAGTCCCACCTGCAGGCTGTGGCCGGGCAGCGGGGTGTCGATGTACAGGTAGCGCTGGTTCGGGGAGTGATAGGCCGACGGCTCCAGAGTCAGAACGGCCTGACTGGCTGCTGGGAGGGCGGGGTCGGCCGTCTCAAACTGCGTCAACAACAGGAAGAAGATAAGTCAACAACAAAAAACAAGTAAACAACAAGTAAAGAACTGGAAGAAGACAATAGAAAACAACAACACAACAACAACAAGTTAACAACTATAAGAAACAGAAGGATTAAAATAAGTTAACAACAAGTACATTAAACAACAATAACATCAACAAGCATGAGTGACACAAGAAGCAGAAACACCTTCAGCACCGCTCGGACTCCCTCCCTCGGCGTGTTGCAGATGAAGACAGCGAGGCCGTCTGATTGGCTGTCGACGGAGTCGGGACAGGGGAGGACCTCGCTCTCCGTCCCAGTTCTGAACAACCGTCGCTCCACCAGACGGACCTGAACCCGGTTCACCGGTTTGTCACAGTGATCTTTAACCAGCACCTGCAGAGAAATCATAAATTCACTGAATTAAAAGTTCACTTTGTTGTGAGTAACATTTCGGAATGAAATTGTCTAAAAGCGACTAAACCAGTGTTATATATTCAGTAGAGTTGTGTACCTGCGTTTCAACAGACCCAGGATAACGTTATTCACGAACCCTCACGCTGGTTATCACCTGGACGTGAACCTGAGTCTCTCAGTCTGGATATGAGCGTGTTCACATAAAAGGGGCGGGGTTTGCATCACATGACCAATCACCAACATGGACACGAGTGCTGTCAGCGGAGCGTCATATTTTACAAATGAAGAGTAAACTACAATATTATACAAATACCAAGAAGTTTAACATAAACCAGGAAAAAAGTAACAGTTTAAACTGCCAAATGCAGGAAGAACAGCTGGACAAAAGTCTGTGTGAATGTGTATGAATAGATATATGATATCACTGCCCATCGAGGGCACGAGTAGATCTCGCTATAATTACATTTGTGTTTTTTCATTATACAGTCAGAGATTTTTTGCTCTTCTTTCAGCATTTGGCATTTTAAACTGTGTTGCTTTTAGCTGGATTATGACTTTATATAACCTATAACTTATTATTATTATTTTACGATCCGTAATTGATCAGCCAGCGCTGCTTTTACACAAATTGATTTCTTATCTGGAACATAACTGGAGCAGGTTCAGTCTGCAGCATCATGGAGATCTACCCTGGTAAGAAGTGAACCACCGTCGTAGGACTGAAAACCCAGCAGGGTGAACCCAAAACCTGCTTCTAGTCCAGGCCTCTCCTCTCCTTTTTTTAACTCTATATTTGAAGGATGAAGGATTTTAGTCCTCGGACGTCTGGATCTTAAGTTCTCACAGAAACAAGCTGACAAACATTAGCGGCAGCCGAACAGCGTGCAGGAGAAACTCTGATGTTTAACCTTTGAATCAGAGAGAGGAGGAGAGAAGAACTCCCATGATGCACCGCTGCTGCACCACCACACCAAACTCCCATGATGCACCGCTTCTGCACCACCACACCAAACTCCAGCTTTCACTGTTGTTTTCATCCAGAGATCCAGAGTGGCAGAAAACTACAGCTTGAACGTTTAAAGGGCCAGACACACACCTGGATGGTATAAGGAAGACCAGGTTTGATGAAGGGGGGCGTGGACAACAGGCTCAGCCTGTACGGTGATTTGACGAACTTCACTGCAGCAAACTCCGCCTCCTGAGTGATGCCACCTGAGAGACAGAAGGGGGGGAAGGGGGGCTGTGAGTAGAAATCTGATTCCTGTCTCTAAGTGACAAAACCTACGTGTTCAGAGTTGCATACTAAAGTACCGCTCACTAAAGTAGAGCTCACTAAAGTACCGCTCACTAAAGTACAGCTCACTAAAGTGCTGATCACTAAAGTGCTGCTCACGAAAGTACAGCTCACTAAAGTACAGCTCACTAAAGTACAGCTCACTAAAGTGCTGCTCACTAAAGTACAGCTCACTAAAGTGCTGCTCACTAAAGTACCGCTCACTAAAGTGCAGCTCACTAAAGTGCTGCTCAATAAAGTACAGCTCACTAAAGTACAGCTCACTAAAGTGCTGCTCACGAAAGTACAGCTCACTAAAGTACTGCTCACTAAAGTACAGCTCACTAAAGTACAGCTCACTAAAGTGCTGCTCACGAAAGTACAGCTCACTAAAGTACTGCTCACTAAAGTACAGCTCACTAAAGTACTGCTCACTAAAGTACAGCTCACTAAAGTACAGCTCACTACAGTACTGATCACTAAAGTACAGCTCACTAAAGTGCAGCTCACTAAAGTGCAGCTCACTAAAGTACAGCTCACTACAGTACAGCTCACTAAAGTGCAGCTCACTAAAGTGCAGCTCACTAAAGTACAGCTCACTAAAGTGCTGCTCACTAAAGTACAGCTCACTAAAGTACCGCTCACTAAAGTGCCGATCACTAAAGTGCAGCTCACTAAAGTGCAGCTCACTAAAGTGCTGCTCACTAAAGTGCAGCTCACTAAAGTGCTGCTCACTAAAGTACTGATCACTAAAGTGCAGTTCACTAAAGTATAGCTCACTAAAGTATAGCTCACTAAAGTGCAGCTCACTAAAGTGCAGCTCACTAAAGTGCTGCTCACTAAAGTACTGATCACTAAAGTACCGCTCACTAAAGTACCGCTCACTAAAGTACAGCTCACTAAAGTGCTGCTCACTAAAGTACAGCACACTAAAGTGCAGCTCACTAAAGTACAGCTCACTAAAGTGCGGCTCACTAAAGTGCAGCTCACTACAGTACAGCTCACTAAAGTGCAGCTCACTAAAGTGCAGCTCACTAAAGTACAGCTCACTAAAGTGCTGCTCACTAAAGTACAGCTCACTAAAGTACCGCTCACTAAAGTGCCGATCACTAAAGTGCAGCTCACTAAAGTGCAGCTCACTAAAGTGCTGCTCACTAAAGTGCAGCTCACTAAAGTGCTGCTCACTAAAGTACTGATCACTAAAGTGCAGTTCACTAAAGTATAGCTCACTAAAGTATAGCTCACTAAAGTGCAGCTCACTAAAGTGCAGCTCACTAAAGTGCTGCTCACTAAAGTACTGATCACTAAAGTACCGCTCACTAAAGTACCGCTCACTAAAGTACAGCTCACTAAAGTGCTGCTCACTAAAGTACAGCACACTAAAGTGCAGCTCACTAAAGTACAGCTCACTAAAGTGCGGCTCACTAAAGTACAGCTCACTAAAGTGCTGCTCAATAAAGTACAGCTCACTAAAGTACAGCTCACTAAAGTGCTGCTCACGAAAGTACAGCTCACTAAAGTACAGCTCACTAAAGTGCTGATCACTAAAGTACAGCTCACTAAAGTACTGCTCACTAAAGTACAGCTCACTAAAGTGCAGCTCACTAAAGTGCAGCTCACTAAAGTACAGCTCACTACAGTACAGCTCACTAAAGTGCAGCTCACTAAAGTGCAGCTCACTAAAGTGCAGCTCACTAAAGTACAGCTCACTAAAGTGCTGCTCACTAAAGTACAGCTCACTAAAGTACCGCTCACTAAAGTGCTGATCACTAAAGTGCAGCTCACTAAAGTGCAGCTCACTAAAGTGCTGCTCACTAAAGTGCAGCTCACTAAAGTATAGCTCACTAAAGTGCAGCTCACTAAAGTGCAGCTCACTAAAGTGCTGCTCACTAAAGTACTGATCACTAAAGTACCGCTCACTAAAGTACCGCTCACTAAAGTACAGCTCACTAAAGTGCTGCTCACTAAAGTACAGCTCACTAAAGTGCTGCTCACTAAAGTACTGCTCACTAAAGTGCTGATCACTAAAGTACAGCTCACTAAAGTGCTGCTCACTAAAGTGCTGATCACTAAAGTGCTGCTCACTAAAGTGCTGATCACTAAAGTACAGCTCACTAAAGTGCTGATCACTAAAGTGCTGCTCACTAAAGTGCTGATCACTAAAGTGCTGCTCACTAAAGTGCTGATCACTAAAGTACAGCTCACTAAAGTACAGCTTACTAAAGTACAGCTCACTAAAGTGCTGATCACTAAAGTGCTGATCACTAAAGTGCTGCTCACTAAAGTGCAGCTCACTAAAGTACAGCTCACTAAAGTACAGCTCACTAAAGTGCTGATCACTAAAGTGCTGATCACTAAAGTGCTGCTCACTAAAGTGCAGCTCACTAAAGTACCGCTCACTAAAGTACAGCTCACTAAAGTGCTGATCACTAAAGTACAGCTCACTAAAGTGCTGATCACTAAAGTGCTGATCACGAAAGTACAGCTCACTAAAGTACAGCTCACTAAAGTACAGCTCACTAAAGTACCGCTCACTAAAGTACAGCTCACTAAAGTGCTGATCACTAAAGTGCTGATCACTAAAGTGCTGCTCACGAAAGTACAGCTCACGAAAGTACAGCTCACTAAAGTACAGCTCACTAAAGTACAGCTCACTAAAGTGCTGCTCACTAAAGTACAGCTCACTAAAGTACAGCTCACTAAAGTGCTGCTCACTAAAGTACAGCTCACTAAAGTGCTGCTCACGAAAGTACAGCTCACTAAAGTACAGCTCACTAAAGTACAGCTCACTAAAGTACAGCTCACTAAAGTGCTGCTCACTAAAGTACAGCTCACTAAAGTACAGCTCACTAAAGTGCTGCTCACTAAAGTGCTGCTCACTAAAGTACAGCTCACTAAAGTACTGCTCACTAAAGTACAGCTCACTAAAGTACAGCTCACTAAAGTGCAGCTCACTAAAGTACAGCTCACTAAAGTACAGCTCACTAAAGTGCAGCTCACTAAAGTACAGCTCACTAAAGTACAGCTCACTAAAGTACAGCTCACTAAAGTGCTGCTCACTAAAGTACAGCTCACTAAAGTGCTGCTCACTAAAGTACAGCTCACTAAAGTACCGCTCACTAAAGTGCTGATCACTAAAGTGCAGCTCACTAAAGTGCAGCTCACTAAAGTATAGCTCACTAAAGTGCAGCTCACTAAAGTGCAGCTCACTAAAGTGCTGCTCACTAAAGTACTGATCACTAAAGTACCGCTCACTAAAGTGCTGATCACTAAAGTGCAGCTCACTAAAGTGCAGCTCACTAAAGTACTGATCACTAAAGTACCGCTCACTAAAGTGCTGCTCACTAAAGTGCAGCTCACTAAAGTATAGCTCACTAAAGTGCAGCTCACTAAAGTGCAGCTCACTAAAGTGCTGCTCACTAAAGTGCAGCTCACTAAAGTATAGCTCACTAAAGTGCAGCTCACTAAAGTGCAGCTCACTAAAGTGCTGCTCACAAAAGTACTGATCACTAAAGTACCGCTCACTAAAGTACCGCTCACTAAAGTACAGCTCACTAAAGTGCTGCTCACTAAAGTACAGCTCACTAAAGTGCAGCTCACTAAAGTACCGCTCACTAAAGTACAGCTCACTAAAGTGCTGATCACTAAAGTACAGCTCACTAAAGTGCTGATCACTAAAGTGCTGCTCACGAAAGTACAGCTCACTAAAGTACAGCTCACTAAAGTACAGCTCACTAAAGTGCTGCTCACTAAAGTACAGCTCACTAAAGTACAGCTCACTAAAGTGCTGATCACTAAAGTGCTGATCACTAAAGTGCTGATCACTAAAGTGCTGCTCACGAAAGTACAGCTCACTAAAGTACAGCTCACTAAAGTGCAGCTCACTAAAGTGCTGATCACTAAAGTGCTGATCACTAAAGTGCTGATCACTAAAGTGCTGCTCACGAAAGTACAGCTCACTAAAGTGCTGCTCACTAAAGTACAGCTCACTAAAGTACTGCTCACTAAAGTACAGCTCACTAAAGTACAGCTCACTAAAGTACAGCTCACTAAAGTGCTGCTCACTAAAGTACAGCTCACTAAAGTACAGCTCACTAAAGTGCTGCTCACTAAAGTGCTGCTCACTAAAGTACAGCTCACTAAAGTACTGCTCACTAAAGTACAGCTCACTAAAGTACAGCTCACTAAAGTGCAGCTCACTAAAGTACAGCTCACTAAAGTACAGCTCACTAAAGTGCAGCTCACTAAAGTACAGCTCACTAAAGTACAGCTCACTAAAGTACAGCTCACTAAAGTGCTGCTCACTAAAGTACAGCTCACTAAAGTGCTGCTCACTAAAGTACAGCTCACTAAAGTACCGCTCACTAAAGTGCTGATCACTAAAGTGCAGCTCACTAAAGTGCAGCTCACTAAAGTATAGCTCACTAAAGTGCAGCTCACTAAAGTGCAGCTCACTAAAGTGCTGCTCACTAAAGTACTGATCACTAAAGTACCGCTCACTAAAGTGCTGATCACTAAAGTGCAGCTCACTAAAGTGCAGCTCACTAAAGTACTGATCACTAAAGTACCGCTCACTAAAGTGCTGCTCACTAAAGTGCAGCTCACTAAAGTATAGCTCACTAAAGTGCAGCTCACTAAAGTGCAGCTCACTAAAGTGCTGCTCACTAAAGTGCAGCTCACTAAAGTATAGCTCACTAAAGTGCAGCTCACTAAAGTGCAGCTCACTAAAGTGCTGCTCACAAAAGTACTGATCACTAAAGTACCGCTCACTAAAGTACCGCTCACTAAAGTACAGCTCACTAAAGTGCTGCTCACTAAAGTACAGCTCACTAAAGTGCAGCTCACTAAAGTACCGCTCACTAAAGTACAGCTCACTAAAGTGCTGATCACTAAAGTACAGCTCACTAAAGTGCTGATCACTAAAGTGCTGCTCACGAAAGTACAGCTCACTAAAGTACAGCTCACTAAAGTACCGCTCACTAAAGTGCAGCTCACTAAAGTACAGCTCACTAAAGTACAGCTCACTAAAGTGCTGATCACTAAAGTGCTGCTCACGAAAGTACAGCTCACTAAAGTACAGCTCACTAAAGTACCGCTCACTAAAGTGCAGCTCACTAAAGTACAGCTCACTAAAGTACAGCTCACTAAAGTACAGCTCACTAAAGTACAGCTCACTAAAGTGCTGCTCACTAAAGTACAGCTCACTAAAGTACAGCTCACTAAAGTGCTGATCACTAAAGTGCTGATCACTAAAGTGCTGCTCACGAAAGTACAGCTCACTAAAGTACAGCTCACTAAAGTGCAGCTCACTAAAGTGCTGATCACTAAAGTGCTGATCACTAAAGTGCTGATCACTAAAGTGCTGCTCACGAAAGTACAGCTCACTAAAGTACAGCTCACTAAAGTACAGCTCACTAAAGTGCTGCTCACTAAAGTACAGCTCACTAAAGTGCAGCTCACTAAAGTACAGCTCACTAAAGTACAGCTCACTAAAGTGCAGCTCACTAAAGTGCTGCTCACTAAAGTACAGCTCACTAAAGTACAGCTCACTAAAGTGCTGCTCACTAAAGTGCAGCTCACTAAAGTACAGCTCACTAAAGTACAGCTCACTAAAGTACAGCTCACTAAAGTGCTGATCACTAAAGTACAGCTCACTAAAGTGCAGCTCACTAAAGTACGGCTCACTAAAGTACAGCTCACTAAAGTACAGCTCACTAAAGTGCTGCTCACTAAAGTACAGCTCACTAAAGTGCTGCTCACTAAAGTACAGCTCACTAAAGTACCGCTCACTAAAGTGCTGATCACTAAAGTGCAGCTCACTAAAGTGCAGCTCACTAAAGTGCTGCTCACTAAAGTGCAGCTCACTAAAGTATAGCTCACTAAAGTGCAGCTCACTAAAGTGCAGCTCACTAAAGTGCTGCTCACTAAAGTACTGATCACTAAAGTACCGCTCACTAAAGTACCGCTCACTAAAGTACAGCTCACTAAAGTGCTGCTCACTAAAGTACAGCTCACTAAAGTGCTGCTCACTAAAGTACTGCTCACTAAAGTGCTGATCACTAAAGTACAGCTCACTAAAGTGCTGCTCACTAAAGTGCTGATCACTAAAGTGCTGCTCACTAAAGTGCTGATCACTAAAGTACAGCTCACTAAAGTGCTGATCACTAAAGTGCTGCTCACTAAAGTGCTGATCACTAAAGTGCTGCTCACTAAAGTGCTGATCACTAAAGTACAGCTCACTAAAGTACAGCTCACTAAAGTACAGCTCACTAAAGTGCTGATCACTAAAGTGCTGATCACTAAAGTGCTGCTCACTAAAGTGCAGCTCACTAAAGTACAGCTCACTAAAGTACAGCTCACTAAAGTGCTGATCACTAAAGTGCTGATCACTAAAGTGCTGCTCACTAAAGTGCAGCTCACTAAAGTACCGCTCACTAAAGTACAGCTCACTAAAGTGCTGATCACTAAAGTACAGCTCACTAAAGTGCTGATCACTAAAGTGCTGATCACGAAAGTACAGCTCACTAAAGTACAGCTCACTAAAGTACAGCTCACTAAAGTACCGCTCACTAAAGTACAGCTCACTAAAGTGCTGATCACTAAAGTGCTGATCACTAAAGTGCTGCTCACGAAAGTACAGCTCACGAAAGTACAGCTCACTAAAGTACAGCTCACTAAAGTACAGCTCACTAAAGTGCTGCTCACTAAAGTACAGCTCACTAAAGTACAGCTCACTAAAGTGCTGCTCACTAAAGTACAGCTCACTAAAGTGCTGCTCACGAAAGTACAGCTCACTAAAGTACAGCTCACTAAAGTACAGCTCACTAAAGTACAGCTCACTAAAGTGCTGCTCACTAAAGTACAGCTCACTAAAGTACAGCTCACTAAAGTGCTGCTCACTAAAGTACAGCTCACTAAAGTACTGCTCACTAAAGTACAGCTCACTAAAGTACAGCTCACTAAAGTGCAGCTCACTAAAGTACAGCTCACTAAAGTACAGCTCACTAAAGTGCAGCTCACTAAAGTACAGCTCACTAAAGTACAGCTCACTAAAGTACAGCTCACTAAAGTGCTGCTCACTAAAGTACAGCTCACTAAGTGCTGCTCACTAAAGTACAGCTCACTAAAGTACCGCTCACTAAAGTGCTGATCACTAAAGTGCAGCTCACTAAAGTGCAGCTCACTAAAGTGCTGCTCACTAAAGTACTGATCACTAAAGTACCGCTCACTAAAGTGCTGATCACTAAAGTGCAGCTCACTAAAGTGCAGCTCACTAAAGTACTGATCACTAAAGTACCGCTCACTAAAGTGCTGCTCACTAAAGTGCAGCTCACTAAAGTATAGCTCACTAAAGTGCAGCTCACTAAAGTGCAGCTCACTAAAGTGCTGCTCACTAAAGTGCAGCTCACTAAAGTATAGCTCACTAAAGTGCAGCTCACTAAAGTGCAGCTCACTAAAGTGCTGCTCACAAAAGTACTGATCACTAAAGTACCGCTCACTAAAGTACCGCTCACTAAAGTACAGCTCACTAAAGTGCTGCTCACTAAAGTACAGCTCACTAAAGTGCAGCTCACTAAAGTACCGCTCACTAAAGTACAGCTCACTAAAGTGCTGATCACTAAAGTACAGCTCACTAAAGTGCTGATCACTAAAGTGCTGCTCACGAAAGTACAGCTCACTAAAGTACAGCTCACTAAAGTGCTGATCACTAAAGTGCTGATCACTAAAGTGCTGATCACTAAAGTGCTGCTCACGAAAGTACAGCTCACTAAAGTACAGCTCACTAAAGTGCAGCTCACTAAAGTGCTGATCACTAAAGTGCTGATCACTAAAGTGCTGATCACTAAAGTGCTGCTCACGAAAGTACAGCTCACTAAAGTACAGCTCACTAAAGTACAGCTCACTAAAGTGCTGCTCACTAAAGTACAGCTCACTAAAGTGCAGCTCACTAAAGTACAGCTCACTAAAGTACCGCTCACTAAAGTGCTGCTCACTAAAGTGCAGCTCACTAAAGTATAGCTCACTAAAGTGCAGCTCACTAAAGTGCAGCTCACTAAAGTGCTGCTCACTAAAGTGCAGCTCACTAAAGTATAGCTCACTAAAGTGCAGCTCACTAAAGTGCAGCTCACTAAAGTGCAGCTCACTAAAGTGCTGCTCACAAAAGTACTGATCACTAAAGTACCGCTCACTAAAGTACCGCTCACTAAAGTACAGCTCACTAAAGTGCTGCTCACTAAAGTACAGCTCACTAAAGTGCAGCTCACTAAAGTACCGCTCACTAAAGTACAGCTCACTAAAGTGCTGATCACTAAAGTACAGCTCACTAAAGTGCTGATCACTAAAGTGCTGCTCACGAAAGTACAGCTCACTAAAGTACAGCTCACTAAAGTGCTGATCACTAAAGTGCTGATCACTAAAGTGCTGATCACTAAAGTGCTGCTCACGAAAGTACAGCTCACTAAAGTACAGCTCACTAAAGTGCAGCTCACTAAAGTGCTGATCACTAAAGTGCTGATCACTAAAGTGCTGATCACTAAAGTGCTGCTCACGAAAGTACAGCTCACTAAAGTACAGCTCACTAAAGTACAGCTCACTAAAGTGCTGCTCACTAAAGTACAGCTCACTAAAGTATAGCTCACTAAAGTGCAGCTCACTAAAGTACTGATCACTAAAGTACCGCTCACTAAAGTACAGCTCACTAAAGTGCAGCTCACTAAAGTACAGCTCACTAAAGTACAGCTCACTAAAGTGCTGCTCACTAAAGTACAGCTCACTAAAGTGCAGCTCACTAAAGTGCTGCTCACTAAAGTACAGCTCACTAAAGTACAGCTCACTAAAGTGCTGCTCACTAAAGTGCAGCTCACTAAAGTACAGCTCACTAAAGTACAGCTCACTAAAGTACAGCTCACTAAAGTGCTGATCACTAAAGTACAGCTCACTAAAGTGCGGCTCACTAAAGTACGGCTCACTAAAGTACAGCTCACTAAAGTACTGCTCACTAAAGTACAGCTCACTAAAGTACAGCTCACTAAAGTACAGCTCACTAAAGTGCAGCTCACTAAAGTGCAGCTCACTAAAGTGCAGCTCACTAAAGTGCAGCTCACTAAAGTGCTGCTCACTAAAGTACTGATCACTAAAGTACCGCTCACTAAAGTACCGCTAACTAAAGTGCTGCTCACTAAGTGCAGCTCACTAAAGTGCAGCTCACTAAAGTACAGCTCACTAAAGTGCAGCTCACTAAAGTGCAGCTCACTAAAGTGCAGCTCACTAAAGTGCTGCTCACTAAAGTACTGATCACTAAAGTACCGCTCACTAAAGTACCGCTAACTAAAGTACAGCTCACTAAAGTGCTGCTCACTAAAGTACAGCTCACTAAAGTGCTGCTCACTAAAGTACAGCTCACTAAAGTGCTGCTCACTAAAGTACTGATCACTAAAGTGCTGCTCACTAAAGTGCTGATCACTAAAGTGCTGCTCACTAAAGTGCAGCTCACTAAAGTACCGCTCACTAAAGTACTGCTCACTAAAGTGCTGATCACTAAAGTGCTGATCACTAAAGTACAGCTCACTAAAGTACAGCTCACTAAAGTACCGCTCACTAAAGTACAGCTCACTAAAGTGCTGCTCACTAAAGTACCGCTCACTAAAGTACAGCTCACTAAAGTACAGCTCACTAAAGTACCGCTCACTAAAGTACAGCTCACTAAAGTGCCGCTCACTAAAGTGCCGCTCACTAAAGTACAGCTCACTAAAGTACAGCTCACTAAAGTGCTGCTCACTAAAGTACCGCTCACTAAAGTACAGCTCACTAAAGTACAGCTCACTAAAGTACCGCTCACTAAAGTACAGCTCACTAAAGTGCCGCTCACGAAAGTACAGCTCACTAAAGTACAGCTCACTAAAGTACAGCTCACTAAAGTGCTGCTCACTAAAGTACCGATCACTAAAGTACCGCTCACTAAAGTACCGCTCACTAAAGTGCAGCTCACTAAAGTGCAGCTCACTAAAGTGCAGCTCACTAAAGTGCTGATCACTAAAGTGCTGATCACTAAAGTGCCGATCACTAAAGTGCCGCTCACTAAAGTACAGCTCACTAAAGTGCCGATCACTAAAGTGCCGATCACTAAAGTGCCGCTCACTAAAGTACAGCTCACTAAAGTGCCGATCACTAAAGTGCCGATCACTAAAGTGCCGCTCACTAAAGTGCCGCTCACTAAAGTGCCGATCACTAAAGTGCCGCTCACTAAAGTGCCGATCACTAAAGTGCCGCTCACTAAAGTGCCGATCACTAAAGTGCCGCTCACTAAAGTGCCGCTCACTAAAGTGCCGCTCACTAAAGTGCAGCTCACTAAAGTGCAGCTCACTACAGTGCAGCTCACTACAGTGCAGCTCACTAAAGTGCAGCTCACTAAAGTGCCGCTCACTAAAGTGCCGCTCACTAAAGTGCAGCTCACTAAAGTGCAGCTCACTAAAGTGCAGCTCACTACAGTGCAGCTCACTACAGTGCAGCTCACTAAAGTGCAGCTCACTAAAGTGCAGCTCACTAAAGTGCCGCTCACTAAAGTGCAGCTCACTAAAGTGCAGCTCACTAAAGTGCCGCTCACTAAAGTGCAGCTCACTAAAGTGCAGCTCACTAAAGTACAGCTCACTAAAGTACAGCTCACTAAAGTGCAGCTCACTAAAGTGCTGCTCACTAAAGTACAGCTCACTACAGTACAGCTCACTAAAGTGCAGCTCATTAAAGTGCTGCTCACTAAAGTACAGCTCACTAAAGTACCGCTCACTAAAGTGCAGCTCACTAAAGTGCAGCTCACTAAAGTGCTGCTCACTAAAGTGCAGCTCACTAAAGTATAGCTCACTAAAGTGCAGCTCACTAAAGTGCAGCTCACTAAAGTGCCGCTCACTAAAGTGCCGCTCACTAAAGTGCCGCTCACTAAATGAACGATTATCACATGACAGCGGCTCGGTCACATATTTGGATAAACTGACCACATAATGAGAATCTAAATGGTAACTTTCTCGCCTAAAAACATATTAAAACTTAATAACGCGACATATTAACAGCTTTTAGCCTGGATCAACATCTCTGCTGTTGCATAGTCTGAAGAGACGCAATGCATTGTGGGGAAGTTAAGTATGTGCAATAAGCTCATGTCTCCTACTCAGACTGCTAATGTAGGATACACAAAATCACATACTACGCCGTTGGAACGTACAACAAACATTCTCTATTGGACGTCATACCTAGGGTGCGTTTGCTTATCCCACCTGACGCTCTACACATGATAATGACATTATGAGCGTTTATCTTTAAATGTCAGGACTCGGTTTAGGTTGAATATGTACCTGTGTCCTCCTGCAGCAGCACAGCGATGTACAGGTATGTTCCCACCAGACTGTTGAGGTCTTTGGGTCCGTCGTGTTTGGACAGGACCATCTCCATGTTCACAGTCACGTCCAATTCACCCGCTGAGGACAACTGAAGGACACAGAAACTGCTGACTCAAAAGGTAAAACTAGATACATGCTGTTTGAGAGGAGTGAATCAAATCTTGAACGGTTAACTATCGTGACGGTAGACTCAAGTATCAGACTTTGTGATTTTTATTCAAATCATAATGTCAACTTGAAAATGAAAATGCAAAAATACAATTAAAATTTTTAATAAAAACTCTTATAGTTTTTCTATGACCATAATAAATTAAAATGGAACAGCTATTTGAATTTCATTTCCAAAGCTCTACAGGGGAAACAGGAATTACATTTTCAAGTTTACATCATTTAATAAAGTCTCCTACGGGCTTCTGTAAGATCGGACATTTCCTGATAAAACCTTTCTAACTTTAGACTTTAGTTCTTTAACACTGAGCAGTTTGTGTGGGTCTGGTTTTATCTATATATACATGCTTTACTATCAACTAAAGAATCTAACTGGTCCTTGTGCCTTCCATAAAAGTATTATTAAATCAACTGAGTATTTAGATTCATGGACACAGACATGATTATTTGAGGACGGTCAAATATTAACAGTGTTTCTGTCTCTTACTCTCTCTCTGGTGATGGAGCTCGGGATGATAACCGGAGGATTGGTCCCGCTAACGTAGCCGTAACGCAGAAAGACTTCCCCCTCAGCCACCGGAGCACCGTGGACATACCTGAGAGAAAACACGCGTTTGGTCTCATTTACAGCTAAATAACAATTTCATTAAAATAGTTTGAGTTGTGTGTTTCTGAAGTTTCTTCACCTGGCTAAAACCTTGAAGTTGAAACGGTTGAAGTTTCCGTAGCTAACATAGTTAGCTTCTGGTTCCACAAGGATGTAGAAACTGGGAAGAACTGACACAGAACGGTTAATAATTTACATTTAATTTATACTGAACTTTACAACACTAGTTTGGTTGTAATGATATCTGATGAAGTAGTTTCTTCTTGTGTTGTTACCGTATTCTTTAACTTCAAAGTCTGCTCTCGCTGTTGTGGTGAAATCATCAGAGTAAGAAGCTTCAATGGACCAAATCCCCAACCTGGAAACACAATAATAACATTAATAACAACCTGGAAACACAATAACAACATTATTAACAACCTGGAAACACAATAACAACATTAATAACAACCTGGAAACACAATAATAACATTATTAACAACCTGGAAACACAATAACAACATTAATAACAACCTGGAAACACAATAACAACATTAATAACAACCTGGAAAACACAATAACAACATTAATAACAACCTGTGAAACACAATAATAACATTAATAACAACCTGGAAACACAATAATACATTAATAACAACCTAAAAACACAATAACAACATTATTAACAACCTGGAAACACAATAACAACATTAATAACAACCTGGAAACACAATAACAACATTATTAACAACCTGGAAACACAATAACAACATTAATAACAACCCTGGGAAACACAATAACAACATTAATAACAACCTGGAAACACAATAACAACATTAATAACAACCTTGAAACACAATAATAACATTAATAACAACCTGGAAACACAATAACAACATTAATAACAACCTGGAAACACAATAACAACATTAATAACAACCTGGAAACACAATAACAACATTAATAACAACCTGGAAACACAATAACAACATTATTAACAACCTGGAAACACAATAACAACATTAATAACAACCTGGAAACACAATAATAACATTAATAACAACCTGGAAACACAATAACAAATAAAACAACCTGGAAACACATAACACATTAATAACAACCTGGAAACACAATAACAACATTAATAACAACCTTGAAACACAATAATAACATTAATAACAACCTGGAAACACAATAATAACATTAATAACAACCTAAAAACACAATAACAACATTATTAACAACCTGGAAACATAATAACAACATTAATAACAACCTGGAAACACAATAACAACATTATTAACAACCTGGAAACACAATAACAACATTAATAACAACCTGGAAACACAATAACAACATTAATAACAACCTGGAAACACAATAACAACATTAATAACAACCTGGAAACACAATAATAACATTAATAACAACCTGGAAACACAATAATAACATTAATAACAACCTGGAAACACAATAACAACATTAATAACAACCTGGAAACACAATAATAACATTGATAACAACCTGGAAACACAATAATAACATTAATAACAACCTGGAAACACAATAATAACATTAATAACAACCTGGAAACACAATAACTAATTATGGTAATAATATTCTCTGGGAACCATCACCTTATCGTGGTGGAGAGGTCTGTGTGTCCCTATGAACCTGAGAGCTGTGTGTTGTCTGGAGCCTAGTGCTCCTGGTAGGGTCTCCCAAGGCCCACTGGTCTCAGGCGAGGGGCCAGACTAAGAATGGTTCAAAAACGACTTCATGAAAGAAAGGGAAAGGAAAGGAGAGACCCTGCCCGGAGGGGAAGCCCGGGGCCCCCGTCTGGAGCCAGGCCCAGAGAAAGGGCCCAGGTTTGCCACGGAGCCCGGTCGGGCACAGCCCGAAGAAGCTACGTGGTGCCTCCCATCCATCCATCCTGTGGGCCCACCACTCATGGGGAAACCGCTGGGGTCGGGTGTGCGCTGTCACACGGGTGGCAGTTGATGGTCAGGGACCTCGACGGACCGACCCGGGCAGCAGAGGCTGGCTCTGGGGACGTGGAACGTCACCTCTCTGTGGAGGAAGGAGCCGGAACTCGTGCGGGAGGTGGAGCGCTACCAGTTGGATCTGGTGGGGCTTACCTCCACGCACAGTCTTGGCTCTGGAACCATACTCCTGGATAGGGGTTGGACTCTATTCTCTCCGGAGTTGCCCAAGTGTGAGGCGTCGGGCCGGGGTGGGGATACTCACAAGCCCCCGCTGAGCGCCGCTACGTTGGAGTTTACCCCGGTGGACGAGAGGGTGCGCCTCCCTACGCTTCGGGTCATGGGGGAAAACTCTGACTGTGTTTGTGCCTATGCCCAAACTGCAGTTCTGAGTATTCGGCCTTCTGGAGACCCTGAATGGAGCCCTGCAGGGGGCTCAGTAGGGGACTCCGTAGTCTGCTGGGAGACTTCAACGCAAACGTGGGAAACGGATGGAGACACCTGGAGAGGGTGATTGGGAGGAAGGGCCTCCCTGATCTAAACCGAACGGTTGTTTGTGTTGAACTTCTGTGTAGTCATGGAATGACCATAACAAACACCATGTTCGAACATAAGGATGCTCATAAGTGCACGTGGTACCAGAGCACCCTAGGCCAAAGGTCAATGATCGATTTTATAATCGTAGAAGAGGAGAGGTGAGACAAACAGCTGTCAGCTAAAGTTTCTAATATCATTATTTGACAACATATTTATACAGAAATCATGTAAAAACATTTACAAAGATTAGAAGTTTTGTTTCTAATATTTTCTAACAGGCGTCGCCTGAGACCCAATTTGGGCCTCAACCCATAGCTTAACATACATTAATAATATTAATAATAATAACAAAATATTTTACATTCCAGGCTCTGCCTATTTTAAAAGTGATTCTTTAAAGGGATCTGGTGAGTTTTTAGGTGGTAACATACGTTTACGTGAACTTCACAGCCTCCAGACTCCGTTGATAAAAACATAAATTTGACCTCTGACCCCTGCAGTTCGTGTTCTATCATCGTTAGTTTGTTATTGTGGGACTTTCAGATCCAAAGTAACGCCGTAATGTTTGCTTAGCTGCTGTGCTGGAAAGCCCTCTGCTGTCAGTAACACACTGACGATAGCAGGACTCGTACCACCTCAACACGTCCCGTCCAGAGAGCAGGAGCTCTGCACGGTGTCCTCTGAGCCTCAGCGCTCCGACTTCTCAACAAACAAAAACTTTTCACAGAAAACCATTTTGCATGCAAACCAACGCACGACATTATCGTCTCACAGATTTATACTGACATGGGCTAATAATGTCCCATCATGCAACTGTTTTATGAATCAGAGTTTCAGTGTGAAGAGACGCTGAAGTGTATAATAAACGTGTGTGTGCATGCATATAATGTACAAACGTCTTTGATGTTTAGATAATGTTGGAGAGTTTTCTTTGTAAATTATTACTCAGGGTGACCACAATCGTTCTCTAAACAAGTTTTGTTTCAATTTACCACGTCAACCACGTGTTTCCGTAATCGTATGGGAACTTAGCTTTAGCTCCCTGGGTAGTGGTATTCTGTGTGTCTGTCCATCACAGCACCATGGTGGGAATATGGTGAACCAGTGATGCCGGGTGAGGCATGGCGGTCAGATGTGGTGGGTGAAGCGGAGGTGAGTGAGCTGCGTGCACCATCACGCCCCCTACTGCGGCAGCGGCCGCGGCTGCGGCGGCGGCAGCGGCGGCAGCGGCCCCGGTGGGCCGGTGCCTGGCGCTCTTCTGGTGCGCCCGCAGGCCGGCCAGCTGCGAGTACGCCGACTGGCAGACGTGGCACTTGTACGGACGCTCGCCGGTGTGCAGCCGGACGTGGTTCCTCAGCGTGGACGACTGGCTGAAGCGGCGGTTACAGAAGCGGCACACGAACGGTTTTGTCCAGCGTGTGGATGCGCATGTGGGAGCGCAGGTTGCTGCGGGAGTTGAAGCCGCGGTGGCAGATGACGCAGCGCATGCGGCCCACACTGGAGGAGGAGGACGAGGAGGACGAGGACGAGGAGGAAGAGGACGAGGAAGAGGAAGAGCCTTCACAGGTGTGAAACTCATCTGGGAGGAGGAGGAGAAAATATTCAGACTGATGTTCGAATTATAAATACGGAAGCAAAAAAAAGTCTAAATCCGATTTTAAATAGTTTTCTCTTCTGAAGTCATGACATAGAAAATGATCAAACCTTTTATTTCACCTGTTCTCAAGAACTTGATTATTTTATTCTCATCTGTGAAGAGTCTTGGCAGAAAAATAATTAAAATATTTATTTTTCATCATTATTTTATTTCTTTATTAATCTATGAAAGCTTTGGATCATTTATCTAAGTTTTAAACAATTGTGAATACAGGTGGAAAAAGTACTTTTTTAAAATGGTGTTTGTTGTTGTAATACGATGTTCGGCCACTAGAGGCGGCAGCACCACTCCATGTTCTAAACACTGAAAACATTCATGTTTTCTTCCAGGTGAGTTTTAATTTCTCCATCTAAACACAATAAATATTTTGTCTGTTAGCAAGTAATTTAACATGACTGTCATGTCTTAGCTAGAAATGGATTTTAATCGGCGCTAATCTGCCGATGTTAGTGGTGTTTAGCACACGGTGCTTCAGTCTCTTGTGGCTGAAATGAGTACTACAACAACAAACACTTTTTTCTCACCTGTTTTGACATTTGACATTTTTTTTAAAGGAACCTAGAAACATTGGTCATATATGCACCAGCTAAGTGAGCGAGAGAGGCAGCAGGATCCTAACTGAACGGATTTTCTTGCAGCTTGTTGGAAACTTCACATTTATTATTATTGTTTGACTGGCTCTAAACTATCAAGCCAAGAGAGCCACATCATTACAGGTTTAGTGCAGTTTCAGATTAGTGTATAAATTCTTTACCGGTTTTTGTCTTCTTGCTCTGTTCTTCGTCTCCTCCAGGAATTCCAGGGATTCCCAGGAACGTGTTGTGGGAGTTTCCGTACCAGACGAGCAGCTCCTGGTCCGGAGGAATCGTCTGAGGAGGGAAAACATGGAGGTTCAAATCTGTCTTTAAAAAACACTGAATGTTTCCTGTCGACAGACAAAAACATTGAGACTTTCCAGAACATCTTCTTCAGACGAGAGGAAGCATGAGAACATCATAGTGTGTGTGTGTGTAACTGTGTGTGTAGATTTAAACTCTCCACAGCTACATTACATAACGCCTCATGTACATATTAAACACTTGTAATATAAACTGTGTTGATGTGAGTCATGAAGTGGGGAAGCTTCATGATATCTGTTAGTTACATGTTTGACCCTGTTCACCTGTAGTGTGTACAACATGTATGACCCTGTTCACCTGTAGTGTGTACAACATGTTTGACCCTGTTCACCTGTAGTGTGTACAACATGTATGACTCTGTTCACCTGTAGTGTGTACAACATGTATGACTCTGTTCACCTGTAGTGTGTACAACATGTATGACCCTGTTCACCTGTAGTGTGTACAACATGTATGACCCTGTTCACCTGTAGTGTGTACAACATGTATGACTCTGTTCACCTGTAGTGTGTACAACATGTATGACTCTGTTCACCTGTAGTGTGTACAACATGTATGACTCTGTTCACCTGTAGTGTGTACAACATGTATGACTCTGTTCACCTGTAGTGTGTACACATGTATGACCCTGTTCACCTGTAGTGTGTACACATGTATGACCCTGTTCACCTGTAGTGTGTACAACATGTTTGACCCTGTTCACCTGTAGTGTGTACAACATGTATGACTCTGTTCACCTGTAGTGTGTACAACATGTATGACTCTGTTCACCTGTAGTGTGTACAACATGTATGACTCTGTTCACCTGTAGTGTGTACAACATGTATGACTCTGTTCACCTGTAGTGTGTACAACATGTATGACTCTGTTCACCTGTAGTGTGTACAACATGTATGAATGTTACAATACATATCTTTAAAGGAGCTTTTCTCTAAAGGAGCTTTTCTCACACTCTTCAGCAGAAGTCTCCACTTCAGCAGCACTTACATACACCAAACTTTCCACTTTCATTCCTCTCTATATTCTGAAGCTTTGTGCAGAGGGCTTTGTTCACATGTCACTCACAGCTCATGTTATACACGCTACACTCACTACATGCAGGAGATGCACTAAGTTCTGTGTGTTGACAGGATTTAGTGATTTATGGAGTGATACAAAGACAGATCCAGAATCTGTACAAACCTTTGACATGTGAACAACATGAAACACTTTGAACCTGCTTCATCCAGACTTCTCTTTAGATCTGATATCTATTTGTTAAATAATGTATTTGACCTTAACATCGGAGGGTAATCTTGAGTGTTTCAGCCAGCAGAGGGCGACACACACCTGAACTCTTCTTCTCTTCTGCTGAAGACTCAAAAACCCTAAAAACTTTCAGCATCTTCTTCTATTTTTCTGTTTTTAAGCAAAAATGCCCAAAACTGACCGACTGTTTTCAGCCTCTTGGTTTTAAAAATGTTGTTTTTCTTTGTCTTGTATGAGATAATACATTTTTTGAGTCTTTTGAATTTGTCCTCTTCAGATATTTTGATGAACATTTTTACTATTATTACTATAAAACTATTTAAGTCCATCCTTCCGCCGACAGGCGGTGCGTTCACTGACCTCCACAGCCTTGTAGAAGATGCTGCTGCCGATCTGCACCACCTCCAGGTTCTGCTCCTGCTCGTTCCGCGCACACTTGATGTACGTCATCCAGCTCCTCTGGTCCTCCTGACTCGCGTCGATGAAGTACCTGACCGTCCCGTCCTCGTTAAACACCTGAGGGCAGAAAACATCACAAATAAACACAATAAACATTTTCACATTCTATGGCTTTATTGTTTGCACTTATTTATTATTAACTTTAGTATTCATTGTTCTGGATGTTGTTATATCAACACTTTACTGTCACTATGACGTGTTTTATTCTTTTTATTTTATTAACATTTTACAGATTTGAACATTCTAATAAAAGACGCTTTTATAAATAAAGTTTTATTAATTGATATCTTGTTTTATAACAGACCTACAGTTGTTTATTTTTATCATTTCTCTCTCAATTAGTTTCATTAATATATAATAATCTTAATGTTATGTGAATTAATATTCATCTTAATATTATTGCAGCACCGTTTCTTAAAACGTTCAAGCCAATGAAGTCACTTTGAATTAAATGGAAGCATTCAAGGGACTAAATTTAAATGTAATCTCACAATAACATTTAAATTAATTAATCAATTAGCATTTTTATTTTCACGTCAAACAAAATGCTAATTGCATTATTGAATTTTAATTTAAATGTTGACCCAATTAAAGCACAAGTTTTTACTGTAGTTGTATTAAATATATATAACTCTTAGTTAGAATAGCTGTTAGTAGCTGCAGGGCTCATTTATAGGAAGTTAATAGTTCATTTTTTGTCGTTTGTAAGAGTTGCCAAATGTACAATAATTATCGTATTTGTACGATAAATTTGCCCTCTGTACGATGTGCCATCGGTAACGCCAAAAGGTACGATCATTTTACCATTTTGTGACGTTACGTTAAAGAGTCCAGATGTACGATAACTATCAAATTTATCGTTAGCGTTTAATTTAACTTAGCCCTCCGTTTGATCAATGATGCAATAATTAGATCATTTTGTGACGCTAACAATTAGCAGATGGTTTTAGTTCCGTACGTCTGTGTTTCTCCACACGGGACGGTTTTCCAGCCCATCGTGCTCGATGTCGGCGACTATGCTGAGAAACATCAGCTACGTTAAAAAACAAAACTCGATGTGCGGAGATGTGTAGGCATTTAAATACGAGCTAGCTGATATTAAATCTTGCTCCAGTATGAAACATCTGTCTCCTGATATAAATATAAATATGAACATAAATATAAATATAAATATGAACATAAATATAAATATAAATATGAACATAAATATGAATATAAATATGAACATAAATATGAATATAAATATAAATATAAATATGAACATAAATATAAATATAAATATGAACATAAATATGAACATAAATATAAATATAAATATGAAGATAAATATGAACATAAATATAAATATGAACATAAATATAACTATAAATATAAATATGAAGATAAATATAAATATAAATATAAATATGAATATAAATATGAATATAAATATGAATATAAATATGAATATGAATATGAAGATAAATATGAATATAAATATAAATATAAATATAAATATGAACATAAATATAAATATAAATATGAATCTAAATATAAATATGAATATGAAGATAAATATAAATATGAATATGAAGATAAATATAAATATGAATATGAATATGAACATAAATATAAATATGAACATAAATATAAATATGAATATAAATATAAATATAAATATGAAGATAAATATAAATATGAATATGAACATAAATATAAATATGAACATAAATATAAATATGAATATAAATATAAATATGAAGATAAATATAAATATGAATATGAACATAAATATAAATATGAATATGAAGATAAATATAAATATGAATATGAACATAAATATAAATATGAATATAAATATAAATATAAATATGAAGATAAATATAAATATGAATATGAACATAAATATAAATATGAATATGAATATAAATATAAATATAGATATGAATATAAATATAAATGTTTGTTTACCTCCCACATGAGGTTGTTGTTCTTGTACAGGTCGATGTGTTCGGGGGAAATCAGGCGTCCGGTGAACGGTCCCATCTCTGTTCCTGCTTTGATCCACGTCTTGGAGAAAATCCCTAAACCTTCCCCTGAAACACGACAACACGCTGAGTCTGCAGGAACACGCTGACACAATATTACACTTTAATAATCTGCTTCTTCAGGTTTTTTAAAAGGTTTCTCTCCTTCAGTTTTCTTATTCATTATTTATTTAAATTATTATATTTGTAGATAGTATTATATTTGCTATTATTATTATTGTTATTTTATTTATGTATTTTAATTCTAGCATGTTATAATGAACATGAATATGTTATTACTTTAAATGTGTAAATGTTTGAAAACCCAATAAAAACATTTAAATATAAAGTTTATCTCTGAAAAAGAATGGCAACTATTTATGGACTCTAACAATAAAAATATGGTATTTATTTAATTTTCATCTTTAGTAAATCAAAGCATTTAAAGCCTGAGAAGGTTTGTAACACCCTCATGCTCAGAGCTGCAGAGAGACGGAGGTAAAGATCCAGAGCAGCTTTAAATCACCTATAAACTATTTATTTAGTACATTTTGTTGTAATTGTCCTGCTCAATAATAAAGATGTGTCACATTAAAACACAGAAACACCTTTTAATATATAGTAATAAGAGTTTACCTGGGACTGAGCTCTGAGCGATGATCACCTCGCTGGGTAAAACCAGACTGGACAACTTCTGCACCTCTGAAATACATCAAACAGAAATGTATTAATTTTCACTCTAAACACGTCGAACATTAGTTTCTTCTCCTAAAAACTGAACTTTGATGACTAAATAAAATCTCTTCAGAGCCACAACAACATTCATTTCCGCAGATTGAACAGATGAACGTGCTTCAGTGTTGAGCTGCAGCTCTGAGTTCTTTTGGGAAAGGACTTGGTGTTCGGGATGTAAAGCTGAAGTTTCCCACAAACAGTGAAAGCAGCATGTAACTGAGCCCTGGTGTAGAGAATAAAGGAGGTTAAATGCTCATTTTTCTCCTTCAATAGCCGCATTATGTCTGCACAAGTCCCCCTGCGGCACAACGAGCTGCAGGGGGACAAATCTTAATTCATGACGGACTTTAGCTGCACAGAAAACTCAAACTGAGAGAAGTTTATGTGCAACCGAGAGAAGAAGAACAAGAGAAAAGTCTTAACAAATAAAATGCATTACAAGTTTAAAATGCAAAGAGGAACAGAGAAATGTCACAACCGGTTTCACGCTCATCGCGGAGCGTGAAACCGGTTGTGACATAAAGGAGAAAAGAGATTCAAATGGAGATAAAAGTGGAAGATTATCCGAGTTTAGAACCAGAGAAGAAGAAAAGAAGAAACTCATAAATGCCACGAGGAGAAAGTTCAGCGGATTCGGTTCACACGACGGAGAGAAAAACGGATTTAAATTCCTGCAGAGGGAAATAAACCAGAAATAACCCGGTACTAACGGAGCGGGAGGAGGACCGGGAGGACCGGGAGGAGGACCGGGAGGGACCGGGAGGACCGGGACACCGCGAGCAAACTCCGCCGGCTCCGCGGAAAATGTTACAAACGAATTTCATTAAAAACGGAAACGAATTTCGCCAAAAAATGTAGTTAAAATATAAAGAATGAGCAGAAGACCAACAAAAGGCCGCGAGTGAAGCTTTGAAATGTATTTTAATTTAGCGCAGCAGAAAA
>NW_021166968.1:17500-32500 GCF_900634415.1 Cottoperca gobio | reverse complement strand
CGCATGGGAGCAGAGCAGCGGCCATTAGCTAGCTGCACATGCACTAACATGCACACGAGGAGGCGAAGCTCAGAGAAGCTCGTATTACAACACATTTATTTACTGCTCAGGTAGACATTACTCCACTTTATCTTTAGTAGTTTGCTGCTATATTGATGCTCTGAATGCCATAAATAGATCCTTTAACGGTGCCGTGCTCTTTATACGCCTTCCCAAGAGATCACGTTGTTTTTTAATTATACTGTTAAATAAATACCTGACATCTAATCTGACCATAAATGTTCAAACACTCATAAAGGCAGAGAATCGTCAGTACAACAGTACGACTGACGTGATGTGATGTTAGCCTACACGAGGACGTACGTTTGTGTAGCTGGAGGCAGAATGATTCTCTGAACACGTTAGCTAACGCTGGCTAGCCCCTTTTGTTGCCTTGTTTTTAAACAATGGGTGAAGAAAACACGTGTGTACAGTCACTCTCCGGGGCCGCGAGTGTAGAACTTAACCAACGGGACCAGGGAGGCTGACCCTGAACGTTACACGCTGACCGACTCAGCAAACCAAAAAGGAAGACGGACTTCTCAAAAAAGGTTTGACATTATCGCCAATTTCATTTCAGAGCGGAAGAGAAAATGTTGCAATTAGTTAGTTTAGTTTAGTTAGTTTATCTTCTGTGAACCATTTTCTCTCCATCGCTCTGTTCAGCCGTCGGCGTGAGAGGCGTAGCAGCTGTAGCGGCTAACGGTTAGCAGGATGCTAAGCTATTAGCAGCATTTCCTCTCCCGCTCTGACACGCTTCGCTGATATCGTACGCTCCAGCATCGAATCAGTTTGTCGTCTCAAATGTTTTCAAGATGGAGTCAGCAAGATGACGCTTTCGTTGTGTAACTTGATTCGTGTTTGCCTCCAGCTAACGCCGTAATCATGGCGTCGACAGTGAAGGTCTGTAGTGAGCACTAACAACCCGTTCTCCTCCCCGTCTCATCACATACGTACGGACGGTCAAGTACCCTTGGCACTACCTTAAGGCAGTGTAACCCTACGCTGCAGGAGCAGTTTCAAACATGTGGTCAACGCCGTGGACTCGAACAAGACGAACACGGACCATCGGGGATTCCTCTTGCTTTGTGCGTGTTATAATGCTGCGGCATGAAATGACACGCGAAGCGACTATATTATTTATATATATATATATATATATATATATAATAGGGTTTCAGTAACAAAATGTGACATTTCTCTAACTGTTGGGGTTTCGGGATAATCCCCCCCCCCCGCCCGCTCCGAGCATCTAATATTGCCGCGGCATGAAATGACACGCAAAAACTGCGAAGTGATAACACGCAAAATGACTCGTTTGCTGCACCATCACAATATGTTCTGATGTCCACATAATTCTGGCCGCGCAGGCCGGCTGGTCGCTGAGCATCATGGGAGACATTTGGACGGGATCCAGATCTCCATCACTTTAATGATTAATCAGCTTCATCTGTACTTACAGAGCGGCTTCCTGTACTTTATGACCACTGCACACCGCAACACACACACACACACACACACACACACACACACACACACTCTCTGCCAGTAATAGTACACTTCTAGTTTCCTGTCTGATTTCTCCATTACTCATTATCTGTCTTCATCCCTCCATCTTCTCCCTCTCCTTCACAATAAAAGTCCCTCTTCCTCTCTCTCCATTTTCTTTCATTCTAACCTTTGATTCTGTCAAAATAAAAGCCCCCAATAACTCCTCTGACACATTTAATAAAGAACTATATTAAGACACATGTTGCAACATGGTAAAAATAATACTTCTTGGAAATGAAAGGTTTCTTCATTCTGGTCAATTTATATTGTATTATTTTGTGTCTATTTGCATGATTGTATGTTTAATACGCTCGGGGTACGAACATGAACCCGATCCAGTGAAAAATAAGCACAAACCTCAAAACTGAAAAGTATTCAGCGCAGAGCTTAAAGGACTTTAATGGAGAACTTCGCTGACATGTGCCGGGACGTCCTGTGAGCTTCTGTTGGGCGACTTCCCCGTGTGTCTGGCCATACCTCACGTCTCAGAGCGAGAGGAAGCAGTCGGCTCACGACCTTCATCTCCGCTCTGGACAAATGTTCTCCTCCGATGGCGTCCGGCACTTTAGGATTATTCTGTAGTGCATCGGCCATCGTGCCGGATACATTTATTGTTTCAAGATAAAACTGCATATTTTAGGCTTTTTACCAGAATCAGAAATACTTTGATGCCAAGATATATCAATAAATAATAAATAAGTAAAGATGTGTGCTACGAGATATAACTTATAATAATGCTGAAAAATGTGATGTATGATTCAAATGCAGAGATTTGATATATAAAGAGGAAATGTACATTAAATAAATAACTGCAGTGTAATCGTGAGCAGCTCGAGGTCGTCTGTGATGTTTTAATTATATATTAAAAGATTATTTTATTAAAAAAACCTTTCATGTGCAGAGGAAGGCAGATTTTATTTCAACTCATGATAAATGTGTTTCAAACTAAAGTGCTGCGTTTATAATTCAACTGCAGAAGAAGAGCTGCAGGCCAGACAGCAGATTCATTGATCCCTGGAGAGGTGTGTGTGTGTGTGTGTGTGTGTGTGTGATTACAGTAATGTCTTAATGACAGATGACATCACTCTGTCAGTCAGACCATCTGTCTCCGCTCAGGGAACATGAATAAATAATAACTCCTGTCAGGACATGAAGACACGGAGCAAAGATATTAAACTGAAACTAAAATAAATATCCTTTATGAAAAACTTATTACAATATTGACTGGTTCACAAAACTAATACAAATAAAATAAATATGAACATACATTTAATTGTATTTTTGATGGTATAATTTCTAACTACCAAAAGAAGTCTTTATTTAAACAGTTGGTGTTAAATGAGTTGTAGTCTGTGTGTGTGGAGGATTCATAAAAACACAGCCAGTCAGAAAGAATGAGCCTGTTTATTAGCCCTCATGTTAATCATCAACATCTTCATCCATCTTCCTCTCCCTCGGCCACCGACAGTCTCGTGGCTCGGGTTCATACACAACTCTATCTGTCAATAGAATCTAATAGAAAAATCTGCAGGTTACAGTTCGGACGTCTGTCCGTTAGAAAAACAACAGAAACCAAGAAACCAAAAAGCTCCCCGTCTCCCCTTCAGGACGAGGGGGCGGGACTAGGAAGATCTAAAGCGGAGTGGACGTGCGGTGTCGTGTGCAGCCCTGGTTGGGGGGGGGACACCAGTTGGTTACTGGTTTAGACCCGAGCCTGGAACTGGGGCTGGACACCAAGCCGCCATCCACTCCGTGTTTGTTAATGTTTCGGGGAGTAAAACCCCCTCACTACAGCTCTCCTCGGCTCGGAGCCGCCACGCTAACGAGCCGCGGGACCGCTCAACACGCCCGCGAAGATAACGCTGGAATCACGTGGTTCGATTACACACGTGTTGGAAAACTGATCCCGCCAACTTTTTAAAACGTGGCGACGTCCGGACAGACGGAGACAGACAAGAGACAGTTAGCCTAGCAGTCTTGAGAAAATAACACTCAGCTTCTCTTCGGTTAGACACAACATGTGAATTAAACAATATCATTTTTAACAGGATAACAAAGTACATTTTTAGCTGGAGAGCACCCGCCAGAGTGGAACATTTACACAAACCATATTATCTTATCGACAAACTGAATATTCAAAACTGGAGATTTAAATAGACCCCTGTACAGGAGAACTCATTATTATCGTCATCATTATTATTATCATCATCGTCATCATCACCGTCACACATACAAGAAGCAGAACCACTGATTCAATTTTCAACTCAACAGCCGCCAGATCTCCCTCGAGACAAACCTCTCTGTGGTCCGACACACGACGACCTCAGCTAACGCACGGAAACACACACTAACAAACACACACACACCGGACAAACACACGGCTAACGGCTGGAATTACATCTCTACGAAGGTACACAAATGTTTATGCAAAGGAGGGCGTTACGAATTAAACTTGAAACTCTAAACAAGCTAACTAGTAGATCTAAAATGCTGTTGAAAAAAAAAAAGGCAAAAAAATACTTCCACGTTCGTACATGTATTAAAAAATAGCCACAAAAACTTCTCCAAAATGACAACCGTGCACGTTCGAGAAACATAATCCAGCCTTAACATCCAGCTAACGCCCACTATGTTCAGCACGCAAAACACACGAACGTACACACAGTTTAGCTAACGAACATTCAGCACCATTAAGCTACAACATACAAAGTTTTGCTAATGTAGACAGTAGCTAACCTGTTCATACAGCTAGCATACTAGCTAACAAACATTCGGCTAATTCAGGGAGATTTGTGAAGGCTGACACATTCAAAGATGTTGCTCCCTTAGTTAGCCAAGTTAAGATAAATGGATACGACGCCTAAATAAGCGATTTTGTTTTTTACATCGTTATGGCAGTTAGTTGGCAGGTAAAATTAGCTTCTTTATAACTCGCAGAGCGGATGATATTTGTGTTAATTTAGATGTTAATAAGGTTTTTTGGAGCTAACACGCAGCAGACAACTATCTCACACAAGTTTAACTTCAAGTTCACGAAATACAGTTTAGCTAGCAAACATTTACACAAAGTTTAACTAACGTAGATAGTTTAGCTAACCTGGTCATACTGCCAGCGCACTAGCTGACAAAGCCCAGTTTGGAAAAGCTGACATTATTCAAAGGTTTTTCTCCCTTAGACACCGATGTAGTTATAGTAGAGAAATGGATATTAAGCCGTAATTAGCAATTTTGAATTGTTTTACATTATTATGGCAGTTTGTTAGCATGTAAAACTAGCCTCTTTTTAAGTAGCAGAGTGGATTATGGTCGTGTTTATTGGGTTTTATTTAATGTAAGTGAAGGTTCTTTGGAGCAATTTTGTCACCGGTTTGCTAGTTCTGCAAAAGGTTTTTCATCGAAATGGTTAGAAATTCACAATATCTCAGAGTTTGATATGTCCTGGGAGCGGAAAGGTGTTTAGCTTATAGCTACACATCCAGCAAACTCCATTAACAAACAGAAAGACTTTCTTTCAACTTACAAAAAAATCGCAACGCGCATGTTCAGTAAAAGTTAACACACACCGCTAAGCTAACGCAAAAACATAGTTCAGACAGCACATCTTGTCACTGAGACGCCTTTCAGTGAACATTCAGCGAATAAAACACAGCTAACAGTTAAACCACCACATTCATTCAGCCAACAGACAGTTGAGGTAACGCATCTTTTTGCTAACGAGCCAACTTTTGCGTTTAGCTAACGCGCTAGTTTAGCCAATACATCGCTAATAGAATCGCTAACTTCATTGTTCAGCTCCTAACACTTCTTCTACAAACAAATCGGCAAAGTAGAAATGCAGAACTAAATTACAACAACAATAATAATAAAGTTTCACTTTGTAAGAAAATAGTAATTTCCCCCTTTTTAATGTAATGAAAGTTGAGTTGCGGGGAAAACGTGGTGTCGGCTGGAGGTTTAGATCCTGTTGAGGACACAAACTGTTTGACCACAGAGAGATCTGGCTTTAGACAACGCAATATAAATCGTCATTTATTCATCATTACATCATAAAAACTAAAGAATCACTATAGAGATACAGGAATAAGAACTATCATCAAACCAAAAGAAAAACAATAAACGCGTCATTGCACCTCCAAGATGGCGACTAAACAGGTAAAATTAGATCGAGAACAAACAGACCCAGCGAGCACAAATTTAGTACAAAAAACAGTTTTGTCTCTGACGGTAAAACATTACATTTCCATCTGACGCTATTAAAATATTTCTATGCCAAAATAAAAAAAAAAAATAACTGAGAGTCAACACACACAATCTGACGCATGCTTTAAAACATTATCATAAACAAAAACAATAATAATAATAATAATATCTGATTTTCTTACTCAAGACTGCTAAGCCTTATACCGTTTTCTTATTGGAAAATAAAACTAGACAAAATATAGATTATACTGGATTTTTTTTGTTCAAAGCCACACTGATACATCTTTAAGTTCAAGTTTGATAAAAAATAAAACAAAAAGAAAAACCAGGTCTACACTGTGGAGAGAGACCAGAGGCTAGTCCGAAAAAATCTGCCCGACAAAATATCAACTTTGTAAGGTTAAAAAACAGAAAAGAAAAGAGTTCGTGATTTTTCAGTTAATCCTTAGTTTTCTCTACAAAAGGAAGGAGGAAGCGGCAGAGCGTTGCTAGGAAACCCCGATTCGGTTGCCGTTGACGACCATCCGAGGCCTTCACCGGTGAGGGAGGAGCCTCTAGTGATCCTAAAGAGACAGGAAATGACATCATTGTAGTGTGTTGTTTACATGTTGGAGCAGCAGTGAGCAGAACCTTCGAGTGTAAACTAGCGACGGGCGGGTGAAGCGCCGAGCCGGGAGGAGGCGGGGCTTACCTCCACGCAGATACCAACGTTTCATCAACCACGGCCGAAATAATCTGCTGCTTTGTACGTGTTGCGTTAGTCCCAGGTACGTCAGGAAATCAAACGCTCAGTGAATTTCACCGAGCTGTGTTCCCCGTCTCCAGCGAGTCTTACAGCGGCTGAATTAATCTGGTTTACTACAGCGGTATGAACCAAAAATAAACAGATTTTGCTGTGATTAAATGACAATAAACGTATCAAAAGAATACCGAAGTAACTACATAAAGATACTGATTAATAAAAAGCCTAAATGTATGCTTCGTGAGGTCTGTCCGTAAGACAACAATCAAACAACTCTTAAAATGCTTGTTTTCTGAATGGAGTTTGGTTGGTTAAGGGCTAAGCTAACAGTGTAGCTCCATTAACACTCAAAATCAAGTCATCTGGGCAAAAACACAGCAGCGACTGTTTGTACTACAGACAGTCTGCAGTTTATACATTTATAAACCTTTTGTCCAGTCTCTGTTCAGATACGAGGAACTGTGGCGCTCTGAGTGCTAACGGCTACTGTTTTCCTCCATTTCTGATTCAGTGACAACGCTGTCAATTTTTTTCAACTCACACAAATACACCACCTGGCACGAATTTGCGTCTATTGGCTTCTTTGCATTGACTTTAAATCAGGGGGGTCAGGGGTCAGGGGTGTCAGGGTCCAGTCCGCGGAATGACTTTGCAAAGTGTAAAAATGAGTGGTTTTGATCATAAAGTAAAATACTGTTCCAGATGCCTGTGACGAGATGTGTGGTGCCTTTGTAGACACACTGATCTGTAGGTTGCAACACATATGTGTAAATTATAAAATGAGACATAATATTGTTAAAATTGCTCCTTTTGTTCTTTCGGATTCATAATGTTTTGTAAGATTCATTAAATTTGAACATTTTCAGAATGTACTTTTCTTTGCACTAAATGAAGGAAACATTGCGAGTTGTGGTTGTTTACAGGTTATTAAGATGTCACTGGTCCGGCCCGCTTGAGATCACATTGTGCTGCTTGTGGCCCCTGGACTAAGATGAGTTTGACCCCCTGCTGTGTGTCCGCTGTGAACACGAAGCGGTGGAAGGGTTAGCATAGTGCGCGGAAGAACACATGAAGTTTGGACCGGACACACCCAACATTTTTCACTGAGGCCTGCGCTCTCCCAACGGCGTGGAGTTAAATCTGTAGATGAACGTAGACGTGTGGTGCGTTACAGATGTCGTGCTTCAGTAACATTTCATATGAACCTCAATGTGATGTTATTACGGTTCCTACATTACTCGATAGCGTCCTCGTGCTTAGGATTACGTCTTTCTAAAGCACATCTCCATACTTCTCAGTTATTCTCTCGTCTTTTCTTATGTTTAGCTGTAAAACCTTCAAACTGACGGCAGAAGCTTCGGACGTCCTCGCGATTCATCGTGTGACACCGTGTTTTTAAGCTTCGGAGCGTCCGTACTATTCGCCCATCTCTAGTAAACCGCGACCTGCATCAGGTGACTTCCTGTGTGTTACCTGTATCTGGGCGGCGTTCCACAGGTAGGGCTGCTGTCTGTAGTATTCTGCTAAGGCCGCAGTGTAGTCCGGCACCGAACTCTGCTGAGACGACTGACCTGCAGACACACGACAACACGTCAACACGTCAACATCTGCAAGTTAGTCAGTAGGGAGGACACCAGAGCAATGGAAATGTGGCGGGTTTGTTCCCGGTAGCATCGTCAGGGCTCGAGACGAACGTTGTGCCGGGGACGATAGAAAATGTGTTTGTGACGCAGGAAACTCACCATCGACGCTAATTCTCCTTTTAAAGCTGTGAACAACATTCTGCAGGAGAGCTAGCTAACGTTAGCGGTTAGCAGCCGGAGGTCCCATTGAGTTTCATTATGATGCGTTCAGGCTCTCTTCAGTAAAAATGTTGAAGGTAATTATAACGTTATCATGATGTGTTCAAACGTAATCTTGTAAAATGTAGGTTTTGGTGAGAAAGTCGAATAAATCCAGATGTTTGAAGATGTTTTCAATATGAAACAGATATTAGATGAATTATAAGACGTAATAAAAGAAGTGATGATGAGTGCATGGAGTTAGTGTTTGGTGGTGTATGGTGGAATATCTCTGCTGTTGGTATCTGTGACTTAAACCTGCAGTTAGAGAAGAACGATGGACTCGTGAAGATTTAAGTTTGACCTGCTGATTCCTATTTTATTTCTGACAAACATTATTGGCACTTTTCTTTAATGGAAAGTTTAACTAGGTTGATATTATTCTATACTGTGTATAGACATATTACACGGTCATCATCCAGAACTATGTATTTATTCATCTATGTCATATTTTCAATACATTTCTCCTTTCCTCCCGACGTCCTGAATCAGACGCTAAACTTGTCAGTAGTTTAAGAAATAAATTCTCTAAGAGTCTGAAAGTCTGTAACGATCGGTGCACGTGGAGTTTGAACAGGTTAGTCAGTTAAAGCTGCAACAGGAAGTTCACAACACGTGACGTACTCTGTTTCTTGTAGTAGTCCTCCCAGGCCTTACTGTAGTCTGTCATCTGAGGCTGGCTCTGCTGACCTACAGACACAGAACAGACGGCGAGTCTGTTAAAACTACACACCAGTCCAGAATCATCCTGCAGCTTCAAGACATCGAAGCACCTTTAAGGGACCAAAACCAAAAAGGCTCCAGATGCTCGAAGCCTTTAGTTTCATCACTGCATGTTGTTTATCAACTCGGATTATTTAATGCTGTAGATTTGTCCTCAAACTAACTCAACATTTTTATTTATTTCCCCTAAATGTACCACTTTAAGCACTTTAACGTATATTCTCACTTTTATCTCGGAGAATATTTGTTTCTTTTTTACGACTTTCCTCAACATGTCCACGATTACAGACGTTCAGCCTTCAAAACAAAAGCATTCATTTCTCAATTTAACTAAAATAATTAATCAGATTATTTCACACAAAACTGCAATAAAATTATTTAATTATGAAATAATACAAAAACCATGAAAAGCTGCTGCGAGTTTTATTTAAACTATTAACAGATTTTTGGTTTTGGAGGATTTTGTAGATGAAACAGCTGATTATCATTTAATTCAGAAGGGTCTATTCATTTTTGGCGGCCTGGTAGGACACACACACACACACACACACACACACACACACACACACGTTAGAAACATTCATTAGATGATCAGAATAAATGTCTGAATACTTGTGTTTGATTTATTTGAGGTTTTTCTTAATAAATATATGAAATCCTCACTTTGTGGTTATGAGGTGTTGATGAGGAAAAATGTATTTAAATGATGGTGTGTGTGCGTGTGTGTGTGTGTGTGTGTGTGTGTGTGTGTGTGTGTGTGTGTGTGTGTGTGTGTGTGTGTGTGTGTTACCTGGGTCTTGTTGTCCCGGGTTCTGCCAGCTGGTCTGGTAGGTGTTTCCCCAAACGCCAGTCAGGAAGGTCTGACCGCTGCCGCAGCTACACACAGAACACACACGTCAGTGAAACACACACACAGTTTTTTTTAATCTTCGAGAATATTCAAGTCCCCCACCCCCCGACCTGATGCATCAGAACCAGGAGCTCTTACTTCTGGTGTGCAGCAGGGCCCTGGGTGAAGGGGCTGAAGCCAAACCCTCCGTTACTCATGATACCTGAGCCCTGGAGAGGAGACACAAACGTTATTTAATCTGACGCTTCACATCCTCAGATTAAAATCTCCTGTTCGTTGGGAAATTTACTATAGTTAATTTAATTACACAGATTTGTTTGACATTCTTCCTGGGTGTGTATAATAATAAATTGCATGATTTCTGAGTGGAGTCTGGTGCTGCGCTGGATCTTTTGTTATTGTTCCAGATGTTTATTCATCTATAAAGTGTCTTTGGAGACGTGGAATAATTCCTCAATCCAAGAAAAGTTTCTCTCCTAAAAAACAATAAACATTGAACTCGATAGTAAAATACATATTTCACATATTCATTTAGAAAATAAAAGCAAACAGCCAGACTCAGATTAAACCTGGATTATATTGGTACAGGTATGATGAGGTAACGTTATGTCATAGCAACAACTCAGTAAAATAATCAAAATATAATTAGTGTTTTAATTTCCACATGCTTTCTGTATATGTTTATATTTAGTCATATATGTATAGCATATCAATTATTTTATTGTTTCTGTAAATATATATATGTTTTTAAATGTTTAAATAAATGTATTCATTATATAATGTAATGTTTTTCCTTATTTTATTTATTCTTTATATTTCCAAATGTTTATCACTTTATATTACCACATTAATATATTTTTATTAATTTTGTGTCACTTCTCTGACTCCATATTGCTGGTGAGGAGGTGCGTTTGATTTCAGAGCCTCTTGCTGAGTAGAAAGTTGTATGGAGGTGAGTTTGTTCCGTTTACCCCGATCTTGTCGTCTATGAGCTGACGGGCCAGGTCCATCTGCTGGGCGGTGCCTCTGATGGTGAAGACCCGGGTGTTGGGGTCGGTGGAGGGGGGGGGGTTCCTCTGCAGCTCCACGTGAGCTCCAGACTGCTGGTTAATACTCTTAATGGTTTCTCCACCTGCAAACGCACAAAGTGAAGATTCACCTGATGATTAAAACAAAGACGTGTTCACAGACGATGGCTGAACCTGAAGGCGTCATCAAGCAAACATCAAATAATATCAAATATCTCGTCTGATTTGAGGTCAGATTGTTAAACGGACGTCAGGAAACCAGAAGTTGAGCAGTCGATACAACACCAGAGGAACTCCAGGACTCTTGATACCAGTTTGACACCACAGTAACAACAAACACTAACTCCATGAAGTCAACTTCCTGTATGACTTCAGACTTCTGTCAGGAGGTTCAACAGCTCAGAGTTCATCTAATATCTGTTTTATATTGAAAACATCTTCAAACATCTGGATTTATTCTACTTTCTCACCAAAAACTTCATTTTAAAGATTACATTTGAACACATCATGATAACGTTATAATTTACCTTCAATCAGAACTCATTTTTACTGAAGAGAGCCTGAACGCATCATAATGGAACTCAATTGAAGCTACGGCTGCTAACAGCTAACGTTAGCAGTTAGCTAGCTTTCAACACAGATTTGTTGTTCATATTGCAGCTTTACCAGGGAGAATGGGGTCGACGTAAACTGGGCCACACTAACAACATTAGTGGAATTAGATTTATGTAGTTCAGACGCGTGTGATCCAAACATTTCCAATAACTCAGCGTTTTAAGTTCAAACAACATGTTTTTATCAAACCAAATATTCTGCTTCAATACATATTCCAGGGTTCCTCGAGGGGGGGTAGATAATAAACTTTGTTTAATGCCACTCGGAATCAAACTAAACTAAATTTGTACTGTACAATAAGCAAAATTAAAGGAAACACTCATTAAGACCTTTAACAGGTTCACATTAAAGTCTTATTGCTCTATTTTAAAGACTCTTTAATGACACGTGTTTCTATCACAATAAATAACGTAAGGATCATATCACGTCTCTGCATCAACACTTTCACACCAACAGCACCTGTAGAAAAATGCAAGTTGATTTAATAAAGAAAGAATAACTCATTTAATCCCATCAATCTTTATTCAAATTGAGGATTTTCTCATTTAAAACCTCAATAGAAGCTTTGCATGTAAAAAGGACGTTTGCTGCACCAATATAACTTTAACCGTGCACCTCCTGCTGCCCCGGAGGTCATTAACTCTTTGTTAACCAAATGAGCAGACCGTTAATGGAGCTTTTATGAGGTGAAGAGACGCAGAGCGGGATATCTGAATGTTTTCAGCCCCTGAATAAATCTCCATATTGTTCAGACTTCAGACATTTATTCTCCTTTTTATTCCTTTAAATCTCAACATTTGAAAATGGGATGTTGAAATCTTTTGTTCTGAAAATGTTGTAGTTTAACTTTAGATAACGAACATTTCCAACATCAATGAATCTGCAGATTATTCTCTACATTAATAGTTTATAAAATGTCAGAATATAGTGAAACTGCAGATGTGCAGGTTTGAGGCTGGAAACATTAAATGAAAGTGAGAAGATGTTTTGTATAATAAGAAAAGAAAGAAAGAGTGTGGTTGGTGTCATTATGATCCATCTGCACATTATTATAGTTGTATAAAATGTCTCTAAATCAAAGTGACAACAAAACATTTAAAGACATTTCTGCAGGAAACTTCCCTTTAAGGATGAATTACTGTTCTATGAAATGATATTCAGAAGCAAAGTGTGAATACATGAATCTGGTGTAAAATAATTATTTTTGAATATTTGACACATTATTGTCTAAATAAGTAAAACATTACAAAGATTCATAAATTAATAATTCACTTTTTGCTCTAATATAAATAATCTAAAGTGGATTTAAGTTCATTTATAACAGAATCTGATGCCATTAAATAAAAAATCGTTTTGTTTAATCTACCGTGAACAACAGGCTCCAGTTTGTGTGTGTGTGTGTGTGTGTGTGTGTGTGTGTGTGTGTGTGTGTGTGTGTGTGTGTGTGTGTCATTCATGAGTATTGTCCAATAGAAAGTCCCGACTAACAATAGACCACCAGACGCACAGAAACAGACCATATGGTGTCTAAACATCGAGTACTTGACATTTCTTTTTTTTCTGTTTCTTTTATTTTGAAAGCTGCTGCTCGACCCTCTTGACCTCCACACACACACACACACACACACACACACACACACACACACACACACACACACACACACACACACACACCTTTAAGTAGAGCCTGAGTGCCGCTTGTTGTTCGTCATGTGATTTTTAGTGTCGAGCGTCTTGTGAGTTCTCAGCAGTTTACAGGCTGCAGATAAAGACAAAGGTTAAATAAACACTAAACACAGACGTTGAATCCTCGGTGTGCCTCGTGTTTACGAAGACTTTGCATTAATAAGAACTGATAATTAAAGAAATAAAATTATTGCCCCAAAACTGAATCCACAAAGAATGAATTAAAGATTTGATCTATTTGTTCTTTAACTTCACTTTGCATGCGTTATTTCAAGTAACAACGGCCTGTATAAGAGTTTAGATAGTGGAAGGAAGTAGGGGCTCTTATTGTGAAATAAACAGGAAGTGGTGGTGGTGCATGTAGCGTGGATTAACCTTCACATGTGCAACTCAACAGAAATGGATATTAAATGTTCTGTCCCAGTAATATTCATATTAAAGTTTATCATCTGACGAGAAACGTTTGAGTCAAATAATCTGATTTAATCTGATGAAGGTGTTCTTCTGGATTATTCATCTCAAGTGTTTTTGTCCTAAATCAGTAATTCAGTTAGCTGTCAGCTGTCAGCAGCGGAGGTTCCATAGTTATGGTGCGTTCAGGCTCTCTTCAGTAAAAATGGGTTCTGATTGAAGGTAAATTATAACGTTATCATGATGTGTTCAAATGTAATCTTTAAAATGTAGTTTTTGGTGAGAAAGTAGAATAAATCCAGATGTTTGAAGATGTTTTCAATATAAAACAGATATTAGATGAACTCTGAGCTGTTGAACCTCCTCACAGAAGTCTGAAGTCATACAGGAAGTTGACTTCATGGAGTTAGTGTTTGTTGTTACTGTGGTATCAAACTGGTATCAAGAGTCCTGGAGTTCCTCTGGTGTTGTATCGACTGCTCAACTTCTGGTTTCCTGACGTCCGTGTGTCTATAGGACTGCGCCAGCATCAACACCTGTTTGTGTGGAGGAAGTGGATCAGATGATCGCACTGTACCGTCCAATGAGGTGACTTCATAGCTCACTCAGTGAGACATCGGCAGAATATTAAAAAGCGCTTCGATTGGAACCAAAATAAAAGGCTTCTGTGACTTCCTGGTTACAAGCAGCTCAACATGTCGACCTCCCTGCTTCCACTGAAGCAGGTTCCTGCTCCTACCTTTGCCGATGACCAGGCCACACTTGTCAGCAGGGATGGTGTAGGTCACTTCCTGCAGCGGACCAGGAGAGCCCATAGTCCAATCACCACGACCTCTGACCCGCCCGCTGCGCAGGGCCGAGCCGAAACCGTCACGCTCCTACCGAAACAAACAAAGTGAAGAGAGTACTGAGCGTGTGTGTGAGAGTGTGTGAGAGTGTGTGAGTGTGTGTGTCTGTGAGGTGTGAGTGTGTGTGTCTGTGAGGTGTGTGTGTGTGAGGTGTGCGAGTGTGTGTGTGGTGTGTGTGTGATTGTGTGTGTTAAGTGTGCGAGTGTGTGTGTGGTGTGCGAGTGTGTGTGTGTGCAAGTGTGTGAGTGTGAGGTGTGCGAGTGTGTGTGTGTGCGTTACCTGTGCGGTCTGGATGAGCTCGTTGATGAGGTGCACAGCGTGCTGGCAGCGGTCTGGTTGACCCATCACCATGGCAACACGCTCCGGACTGATGCCGTCATCTGAACACAGAGAGGTCAGAGGTCAGAAACAGCCTTTAATAATAATTCAATATTTTTTTAATATAGTTTAATCTGGATTATATTGG
>NW_021166968.1:0-12500 GCF_900634415.1 Cottoperca gobio | reverse complement strand
AATTATATACAGTGTTAAATATAATATATATTGTAAAATATAATAATTATATACAGTGTTAAATATAATATATACTGTAAAATATAATAATTATATATACAGTGTTAAATATAATATATACTGTAAAATATAATAATTATATATACAGTGTTAAATATAATATATACTGTAAAATATAATAATTATATACAGTGTTAAATATAATATATACTGTAAAATATAATTATATATACAGTGTTAAATATAATATATACAGTAAAATATAATAATTATATACAGTGTTAAATACAATATATACTGTAAAATATAATAATTATATATACAGTGTTAAATATAATATACTGTAAAATATAATAATTATATACAGTGTTAAATATAATATATATTGTAAAATATAATAATTATATACAGTGTTAAATATAATATATACTGTAAAATATAATAATTATATATACAGTGTTAAATATAATATATACTGTAAAATATAATAATTATATACAGTGTTAAATATAATATATATTGTAAAATATAATAATTATATACCAGTGTTAAATATAATATATACTGTAAAATATAATAATTATATATACAGTGTTAAATATAATATATACTGTAAAATATAATAATTATATATACAGTGTTAAATATAATATATACTGTAAAATATAATAATTATATATACAGTGTTAAATATAATATATACTGTAAAATATAATAATTATATACAGTGTTAAATACAATATATACTGTAAAATATAATAATTATATATACAGTGTTAAATATAATATACTGTAAAATATAATAATTATATATAGTGTTAAATATAATATATATTGTAAAATATAATAATTATATACAGTGTTAAATATAATATATACTGTAAAATATAATAATTATATACAGTGTTAAATATAATATATATTGTAAAATATAATAATTATATACAGTGTTAAATATAATATATACTGTAAAATATAATAATTATATACAGTGTTAAATATAATATATACTGTAAAATATAATAATTATATATACAGTGTAAAATATAATATATACTGTAAAATATAATAATTATATATACAGTGTTAAATATAATATATATTGTAAAATATAATAATTATATATACAGTGTTAAATATAATATATACTGTAAAATATAATAATTATATACAGTGTTAAATATAATATATACTGTAAAATATAATAATTATATATACAGTGTTAAATATAATATATACTGTAAATATAATAATTATATACAGTGTTAAATATAATATATACTGTAAAATATAATAATTATATACAGTGTTAATATAATATATACTGTAAATATAATAATTATATATACAGTGTTAAATATAAATATTACTGTAAAATATAATAATTATATACAGTGTTAAATATAATATATACTGTAAAATATAATAATTATATATACAGTGTTAAATATAATATATACTGTAAAATATAATAATTATATATACAGTGTTAAATATAATATATACTGTAAAATATAATAATTATATATACAGTGTTAAATATAATATATACTGTAAAATATAATAATTATATATACAGTGTTAAATATAATATATACTGTAAAATATAATAATTATATATACAGTGTTAAATATAATATACTGTAAAATATAATAATTATATATACAGTGTTAAATATAATATATACTGTAAAATATAATAATTATATACAGTGTTAAATATAATATATACTGTAAAATATAATAATTATATACAGTGTTAAATATAATATATACTGTAAAATATAATAATTATATACAGTGTTAAATATAATATATATTGTAAAATATAATAATTATATAGTGTTAAATATAATATATACTGTGTTAAATATAATATATACTGTAAATTATAATAATTATATATACAGTGTTAAATATAATATATACTGTAAAATATAATAATTATATATACAGTGTTAAATATAATATATACTGTAAAATATAATAATTATATATACAGTGTGTTAAATATAATATATACTGTAAATTATAATAATTATATATACAGTGTTAAATATAATATATACTGTAAATATAATAATTATATATACAGTGTTAAATATAATATATACTGTAAATATAATAATTATATATACAGTGTTAAATATATATATACTGTAAAATATAATAATTATATATACAGTGTTAAATATAATATATACTGTAAAATATAATAATTATATATACAGTGTTAAATATAATATATACTGTAAAATATAATAATTATATATACAGTGTTAAATATAATATACTGTAAAATATAATAATTATATATACAGTGTTAAATATAATATATACTGTAAAATATAATAATTATATACAGTGTTAAATATAATATACTGTAAAATATAATAATTATATACAGTGTTAAATATAATATATACTGTAAAATATAATAATTATATACAGTGTTAAATATAATATATACTGTTGTAAATATATAATATATACGTGTAATTATAATAATATATATACGTGTTAAATATAATATTACTACTGTAAATTATAATAATTATATATACAGTGTTTAAATATAATATATACTGTAAATATAATAATTATATATACAGTGTTAAATATAATATATACTGTAAATTATAATAATTATATATACAGTGTTTAAATATAATATATACTTGTAAAATATAATAATTATATATACAGTGTTAAATATAATATATACTGTAAATATAATAATTATATACAGTGTTAATATAATATATACTGTAAATATAATAATTATATATACAGTGTTAAATATAATATATACTGTAAAATATAATAATTATATATACAGTGTTTAAATATAATATATACTGTAAAATATAATAATTATATATACAGTGTTAAATATAATATATACTGTAAAATATAATAATTATATATACAGTGTTAAATATAATATATACTGTAAAATATAATAATTATATATACAGTGTTAATATATATATATGCTGTAAAATATAATAATTATATACAGTGTTAAATCATAATATATACTGCCTAAATATAATTAATTAATATTATACAGTGTTAAATATAATATATACCTGTAAAATATAATAATTATATATACAGTGTTAAATATAATATATACTGTAAAATATAATAATTATATATACAGTGTTAAATTAAATATATACTGTAAAATACTAATAATTATATACAGTGTTAAATACAATATATACTGTAAAATATAATAATATTATATATACAGTGTTAAATATAATATACTGTAAAATATAATAATTATATATAGTGTTAAATATAATATATATTGTAAAATATAATAATTATATACAGTGTTAAATATAATATATACTGTAAACTATAATAATTATATACAGTGTTAAATATAATATATTGTAAAATATAATAATTATATACAGTGTTAAATATAATATATACTGTAAAATATAATAATTATATACAGTGTTAAATATAATATATACTGTAAAATATAATAATTATATATACAGTGTAAATATAATATATACTGTAAATATAATAATTATATATACAGTGTTAAATATAATATATATTGTAAAATATAATAATTATATATACAGTGTTAAATATAATATATACTGTAAAATATAATAATTATATACAGTGTTAAATATAATATATACTGTAAAATATAATAATTATATATACAGTGTTAAATATAATATATACTGTAAAATATAATAATTATATTACAGTGTTTAAATCTAAATATACTGTAAAATATAATAATTATATACAGTGTTAAATATATATATACTGTAAAATATAATAATTCTATACAGTGTTAAATATAATATATACTGTAAAATATAATAATATATATACAGTGTTAAATATAATATATACTGTAAATATAATAATTATATATACAGTGTTAAATATAATATATACTGTAAAATATAATAATTATATATACAGTGTTAAATATAATATATACTGTAAAATATAATAATTATATATAAGTGTTAAATATAATATATACTGTAAAATATAATAATTATATACAGTGTTAAATATAATATATACTGTAAAATATAATAATTATATACAGTGTTAAATATAATATATACTGTAAAATATAATAATTATATACAGTGTTAAATATAATATATACTTGTAAATATATAATTATATCGTGTTAAATATAATATATACCTAGTGTTAATATAATATATACTGTAAAATATAATAATTATATACAGTGTTAAATATAATATATACTGTAAAATATAATAATTATATATACAGGTGTTAAATATAATATATACTGTAAATATAATAATTCTATATACAGTGTTAAATATAATATATACTGTAAAATATAATAATTTATATATACAGTGTTTAATATACTATATACTGTAATATAATACTTATATATACAGTGTTAAATCTAATATTACTGTAAAATATAATAATTATATATACAGTGTTAATATAATATATACTGTAAATTTAAAATTATATATACAGTGTTAAATATATATATACTGTAAAATATAATAATTAATATACAGTGTTAAATATAATATATACTGTAAAATATAATAATTATATACAGTGTTAAATATACTATATACTGTAAAATATAATAATTATATATACAGTGTTAAATATAATATACTACTGTAAAATATAATAATTATATATACAGTGTTAAATATTAATATATACTGTAAAATATAATAATATATATACAGTGTTAAATAATAATAATTATATCTAGTGTTAAATATAATAATACTGTAAAATATAATAATTATATATACAGTTTAAATATATATACTGTAAATATAATAATTATATACAGTGTTAAATATAATATATACTGTAAAAATAATAATTATATACAGTGTTAAATAATACTGTAAATATAATAATATATATACAGTGAATTAATTAATAATTATATCTACAGTGTTAAATATAATATATACTGTAAATTATAATAATTATATATACAGTGTTAAATATAATATACTGTAAAATATAATATTATATACAGTGTTAAATATAATATATACTGTAAATATAATAATTATATATACAGTGTTAAATATAATATATATGTAAATATATTAATTATATAGTGTTAATATAATATACTGTAATATTAATACTTATACTGTTAAATAATATATACTGTAAATATAATAATTATATACAGTGTTAAATATAATATATACTGTAAAATATAATAATTATATATACAGTGTTAAATATAATATATACTGTAAAATATAATAATTATATATACAGTGTTAAATATAATATATACTGTAAAATATAATAATTATTATATACAGTGTTAAATATAATATATACTGTAAAATATAATAATTATATATACAGTGTTAAATATAATATACTGAAAATATAATAATTATAATACAGTGTAAATATAATATATACTGTAAAATATAATAATTATATCTACAGTGTTAAATATAATATACTGTAAAATATAATAATTATATACAGTGTTAAATATAATATATACTGTAAAATATAATAATATATATACAGTGTAAAATATAATATATACTGTTAAATATAATAATTATATATACAGTGTTAAATATAATATATATTGTAAAATATAATAATTATATAGTGTTAAATATAATATATACTGTAAAATATAATAATTATATACAGTGTTAAATATAATATATATTGTAAAATATAATAATTATATACAGTGTTAAATATAATATATACTGTAAAATATAATAATTATATACAGTGTTAAATATAATATATACTGTAAAATATAATAATTATATATACAGTGTTAAATATAATATATACTGTAAATATAATAATTATATATACAGTGTTAAATATAATATATACTGTAAAATATAATAATTATATATACAGTGTTAAATATAATATATACTGTAAAATATAATATTATATATACAGTGTTAATATAATATACTGTAAAATATAATAATTATATACAGTGTTAAATATAATATATACTGTAAATATAATAATTATATATACAGTGTTAAATATAATATACTGTAAAATATAATAATTATATATACAGTGTTAAATATAATATATACTGTAAAATATAATAATTATATATACAGTGTAAAATATAATATATACTGTTAAATATAATAATTATATATACAGTGTTAAATATAATATATATTGTAAAATATAATAATTATATAGTGTTAAATATAATATATACTGTAAAATATAATAATTATATACAGTGTTAAATATAATATATATTGTAAAATATAATAATTATATATAGTGTTAAATATAATATATATTGTAAAATATAATAATTATATAGTGTTAAATATAATATATACTGTAAAATATAATAATTATATATACAGTGTAAAATATAATATATACTGTAAAATATAATAATTATATACAGTGTAAAATATAATATATACTGTAAAATATAATAATTATATACAGTGTAAAATATAATATATACTGTAAAATATAATAATTATATATACAGTGTTAAATATAATATATACTGTAAAATATAATAATTATATATACAGTGTTAAATATAATATATACTGTAAAATATAATAATTATATATACAGTGTTAATATAATATATACTGTAAAATATAATAATTATATATACAGTGTTAAATATAATATATACTGTAAATTATAATAATTATATATACAGTGTTAAATATAATATATACTGTAAAATATAATAATTATATATACAGTGTTAAATATAATAATATATAAAGTAAAATATAATTATATATACAGTGTTAAATATAATAATATATAAAGTAAAATATAATTATATATACAGTGTTAAATATAATAATATATAAAGTAAAATATAATAATTATATATACAGTGTTAAATATAATAATATATAAAGTAAAATATAATAATTATATATACAGTGTTAAATATAATAATATATAAAGTAAAATATAATAATATATACTGTAAAATATAATATATACCGTGAGAGAATATTTTGAAGAAGGGTCTATGTAAAGTGGAATTCCAATAAATATGATATCGACTTATGTTAGTATATTAATGAATACTCAACTATTTTGGCCAACTCTATTATATTTATTTAAGTGTAAGTTTGGTGCCCAAGTCCATTTGTTTTCTGTGGTTATATTGAATTACTTAAGATATTTTAATATATTGTTTCACATTCTGAATATTCTCAAGAATGAAAGTTTCATTTATTTGTATTTTCTGCATCGTGAAACAGAACGCGGCTCAATAAACAATTTATCTCGACTACTTTGTTTTTATAATTGCTGGAAGCCAAAATCAGAATTGTAAATTAAATTTGATTAAATCAACGAACTGTTGGAAAATACTTAAATACGAAACGTATGTTTTATTGTTAACACGTGTAGGCACAATCTTTCAAATTCATCTTTTTTTATGATTTATTGCATTATAACATGTTTGAGTTCTTTCTACTTCTACTCAGGATGGCTTCTACAGAGGAGCTTTTATTGTGACGTGAAAACTCTTGAGCATTAAAGGTGCATCAGGTTGCAGCTGAACACGATTCTGTTCACGATTAAATGCAAAAGTCAGAATTCACCCAAAAAGATGAAAATGACAGAAAATGAAGATGAACGGAGAAGTGAGCCGCAGGAAGCAGCAAGAGTCGGAGGTCATACTCACTGAAGCCGACCATCCTGTCCGGGACCTTGTAATCCTCTGTGATTACCCTGCTGCAACACACACACACACACACACACACACACACACACACACACACACACACACACAGGTCACAGTGTGTAGATATACATGTGTGTGTGTGTCTGTCAATAAGTGATTATGTTGATGTAGGAGAACAGATCTATAAACACTTATCTACTGCTACACACTGATGTCTATTTACAAACACGTATATGATGCTGAGCACATCATTACCACCCTGCTGTGTGTGTGAGTGTGTGTGTGAGTGTGTGTGTGATCAATATGTGCTGCTCGTACCTTTGATGCCCCATGGCTGCTAGCTGGTTACCTACTGTGAAACGAGAGACACACATTAGACATGAATGCATTTCAGGATAAGTGACCTGATGGACGTGTTTCTGCACCACAGAAGAAGAAACAGGGCGAAGTCTCATACTAACATTCTGTATATTAAATAAACATTAAAGTATGATATTGCCAGCCAAGCAAGCAAACATCAAATAATATCAAATATCTCGTCTGATTTGAGGTCAGATTGTTAAACGGACGTCAGGAAACCAGAAGTTGAGCAGTCGATACACACCAGAGGAACTCCAGGACTCTTGATACCAGTTTGATACCACAGTAACAACAAACACTAACTCCATGAAGTCAACTTCCTGTATGACTTCAGACTTCTGTCAGGAGGTTCAACAGCTCAGAGTTCATCTAATATCTGTTTTATATTGAAAACATCTTCAAACATCTGGATTTATTCTACTTTCTCACCAAAAACTACATTTTAAAGATTACATTTGAACACATCATGATAACGTTATAATTTACCTTCAACCAGAACTCATTTTTACTGAAGAGAGCCTGAACGCAGCATAATGTAACTCTATGGAACCTCCGTTAGCTGTTAGCTAAATATTACTAATCTTACTGCACGGGTTTAAATTTAATTGAACAAATCTGAGTATAAATCTGCAGGACTGCTAACAGCTAGCAGCTAACCGCTAACGTTGACTAGCTCTCCTGTGGTTTTGTCGCTACACTATAAAAACACTGATACCAACAACGTGATCTGGATGTTTTGTCTGAACTGAAAACATTCTAATATTAGTTTTGTTTGTTCCAGGTCAAGGTGGGAAACTGTTCAGATATGTAGAAACCCAGCGCAGGCAGCAGAGTTCAGATCTGTATCAAACATCTCCGGTTCCTCACCTCCGTCCTCTCCTGGTCGTTTCTGGCCGGGGTAGTACAGCGAGGGCTCCACGCTTCCTGAGGAGCTGTTGAGGTGAGACATGGCTTCTCCGCCCATCTTACCCACCATCTGATGGACAGAAACAAACAGCTGTGACACCTGAACGCAGCAGGACGTCTCTCTTATGAACGCCCGTCCAACATTCGTACACCAGAGAAAACATTTGGACAGACATCGATTTCAGTGGAAATATGTTTGAGCAATGAAATCTTTTGTTCCAACTGATAAACAAAAATCTGCACATTTCCAAAAACTCCCGGACGTTTTAAAAAGTCCAAACGTCGACAGACTTTTAAAAAAGGAGACGTTAATGTTTTAATACTTCAAACGAAAATATCCTCTTTTATAAATGTGTGTTAACGCCGATCGAGTGACCACGACCTGTAATAACCAACAGCAACATAAACTATTGACAGACGTTCAAGTGTTAACCTCTCACGCGCTGCCGCACAACTCAACACTGAAGCAGCGTTAATGTGAAGACATGATTTTACTCTGAAGGCCGTCGATCAGCTGCAGCGTCACGTCGCTGAGTTCACTCACAAATATGTCGACAGAGTCAACAGCCCATTCACAGCCATTAGCTGCCCTCACCTTGGCTGGCAACACAATGCAAAATACTGCAAACACACACACACACACACACACACACACACACACGTAACCTTGAGCGTTGTCATGACAAAGAGGAGAAGAGAAAAGCGCAGCAGGAAGCAGGAATCTGCTGCTGTCAAACATTCACACAGGACGACGTGAATCACTGCCGCACCTGCACACACACCTGCACACACCTGCACACACACCTGCACACACACCTGCACACACCTGCACGCACACACACACACACCTACACCTGCAGCCTCATGACGCACACTATTGTTTTAAGACGAGCACTGATACAACATTGTTAAAAGCGTCATGGCTGAATGAGCTGCTTTACACTATGTGGAGGCAACGCGAGACTTCAGAGCGAGCGAGACTTCAGAGCGAGCGAGACTTCAGAGCGAGCGAGACTTCGAGACGGGGTCGAGGTAAGAAACAGGTTTTGTTTCTCTGCAGCTCCATAATGTGGTCAGAACTTAGAATCACAATCTGAGCCGACAGAAACAAACTTTTAGTGGACGAACACGGACGGAGCAGAAACGCCGACATTGCAGCACGTTTGGCGCCTGCAGCACTCTCGCTCAGTTCTCGTCTCCATTGGTCACTTGAGGCGTATTTGCGCGGGACCGGTACGACTTGGGGAACTCCAGTAATTAGTAAGAACTGTGGAGATCGTGTGTGAATCTGTTATTGCTGTTCCACCATGACCTCCGACGTTAACACAGATCACGTGATGAGATTGGTGATTTGATGTATAGAATATAATTATAAATTAAAGTTCCTCTCGCTACAGCAGAATCGTAACAAACATAAAGTCTGTTCGATTTATTTACGATAGAAAATAAAGCTGGAAATAAAACATCTCAACTGATTCGGCACAAAATGGCGGTTAAGACAAAGCTGAAACGAGAAGTTGGAGAAAGTGCTGATTTATTAACTTACAAAGATTAAACGTGACAAATAACTGATAAATAATTGAGCTGCAGTCGATTTCTGACCCTGAAACTGCCGAGTCATCGCTGTGAGGTTTTGTATTTTCCAATTCATTCCAACACACACACACACACACACACACACACACACACACACACACACACTAACATTTCATTATAACTTGTTATCACGTGTACATTTCCTGTGCGCAATAAGAAACCGAGTTCAGCTTGGTTACGTGTGAAACCTTGCGTATTTATCTTAATGCGACGCATCTGAACATCGGACCCTCGAGTGGCGCCTGACGGTCGATCAGAAGTGAGTCACATGAAGCCGTTTCACTGGATCAATGAGACGTTTCTATTCCGCAGGAAACCAAAGAATCTTATGTTTCCTCAAAGTGATAAACGCAGATCTGTTCAGCCCGCGTTACGAAAGTTAAGCGTCAGATTGTGAGCGGTGGAGATCTTTATAGTCGTCCTATAATCACAATGTTTTACAGAATCTCACGACACTGAATCTGAACTCTGCATCAGGACGCGAGACGCCACATTCTCATCAAAATTGGCCGAATATTTTCCAGCCCAAAGTGACATTTTACTGGCCAGCGATCCTTCATGTCAGAGTTCGTGAAGCTCATAAAGGAGACTTCAGTATTCTGCTGAGGCGTGCGAGTGAACGGAGGTTTTCTGTTTCATCGAGACTGAAGGTAGAAACCTTCTGGATTCTGTCACCTGGAGGCCGGAGAGGAAATAAAGTTTTCTTTAAGAATTCAAGGAAACAGAGTTAGTGACACTCAGAGGGACAATTATTAAGAGCTGAACATGTCAAGGTGTGCAGCTACTTCACACGTGCAGCTGGATGTCAGTCAGATATATAATATGACAGTGAGAATAAAACACCTGTCTGTCTGTCTGTCTCTTCTGACTGCCTGTCTGTCGCTCCATAGGAGGCAGACACACCTCCACTCGGCTGTATATGGCTCTGAGGCTGTTGCATAACGCCAGCCTAGTTTCTAACCAACTTACAGTAAACAGCAGCCTGTAAGTGGAGGAGGGGAGGGGGGGTCCGACGCTCATATTAACTGCCTGAAACACCGTATGAAGCCCCGCGTGTCCCCGGCCTGCTGAGCCGTTAGTGGCTCACGGTACGGCTCCGCAGAGGGACCGGGCTCCGTGTTTTTCACCGTGTTTCTGTCTCAACAGGTTGCCTGCTGCCTCAGTGACACGTGTGGCCAAACTTCTGTCCTGTCCCCCCCCCCACCACCTCCTCCAACACCCTCACCCCGGGTCCCACTGCGCTCCCCTCCGGGTGACAGCTCCACAAACTCCCCCTAAACTATCTCCCAGACCGTGTCAGCCGGATAAAGTGCCCCCAAAACCGGCCACAAGTCCCACTCCGAAGTGCTTTCCGAGCTAGTTAGCATGCTAGTGAGAGTGAGTGTGTGTTGACGGAGCGCAGAAGTTGGGAGTTAGCAGCAGAGACACAAACACGGGCGAATCCGAATAAAAGTGCTTTGGCTCGATCTAAACGGCCCGGAACGGATGTGTGTGGAGCCCCGGTGTTGTTGTTACCTGCCGGGCCCTCTGTAAAACATCGGCCAGGCCGTCTGACTTCAGCCCCGGCTGGTTCATCGAGGCCTGTCCCTGCACCAGCTCCGCCATCATAGCGCCACTTGCTAGCCGTTAGCTGTTAGCTGTTAGCCGGATTAGCTCGGGCTGCTAACTGTGCTGAAGCTGCCGTCAGAGAGCGGTGAGAGAGGGAGGCTCACTCCGCGGAGGGTTTCAGACACCGAGAGGAAGTAGATCTCTGGAACTGGATTCACCGGTCACATAACATCACGTTCTTATGAGGAGTGAGAATAACACACGAAGAGCGGATTACTCGAGTTAATGATTGATTATTGTTTTTTTATTTGTTTAAATTGGTATAGATGTGTATTATTTTATTATTTATTTTAATATTATTATT